>NW_007253107.1:514371-626950 GCF_000164805.1 Carlito syrichta
TCCTGTGTGCACAAGTTTGTAAAGCCACCCCACCCCTTCAGAATTATGTATAAAAGGTGCCTGTTAGCCTGGGGCTGGGCTCTCGTCCCTGAAGCTGCTGCGTCGGCTTCAAACTTGAGCCCAGACTCGAGCCTGAATAAAGACCCTCATGTGTTTGCATCGGAGCTGGCTCCTTGGTGGTCTCTCGGATTTTGAATTTTGGGTTTAACAATTTATGTTTGTGGTGTATGCAGTGTGCTCTTCATGTGTATGTGGTATGTGTGTTTATGTGTTTGTAGTATGTGTGTGTGATGAGGGAATAAGGAGGGAGGGGTGACAGAGTTAGGCTATTATATATATAACTGTTGGTAGACAGCTATATAAGTTGACTACTGCCAGCTGAATGGTCTATGAGAGACTCTGAAAAAAAATTGGAGGACAAATTAAAGGAGGAAGCCCAGTTATTTCTCTCTTCTTCTCCGCTTTAGGAAGCTACTCTTGAAGCAGTTCTGTTAATAAGCTGGAGGGAGGCCATTTTGGTTGTATGAGAACAGCCATTTAGAAAATTCTTAAAAACTTGTGTTCTTCTATAGCTAAGTTGGACTAAATATAAAAGCCACTTGTACTCAAAAGTGTACAATTTTCCTATTTCCTCCCCGCTTCCTCCCACAGCTTTACCCGACTAGCCAATCTTATCTAGTAAGCCATTACCAGTGCTGAGGAAGAAATACTGGGGGTAAGTCAGATCACTTAATGATTAGAGGTGGAATCCAAGGCCCACGGAAATGGGTGTGAAAGCTTGAAATGGGCATTGTCCACCTTCCCTCCACCTGTGAGTACAAAGACATCGGACTGCTTTAAGTCACAGCTCTGAGAATAAAATATTGTTACAATCACGTGTTCCCTCCTGTCCAAATATTGCAATTGTCTGCCATCTCCTCTAAAAAACTGTAAAATTCCAAAATGTTATCTAAAATGTCAACATGACCAGGAGACTTTGTGCCATGTCTGTGATCATGTATCAAAAATGTTTAATGCAAATCTTAATTTATGCTAAAACTGCATGTAGGCTTCAAACTCTAGGTGGGCAAAGGGCTATGAATTTTGGGTATAAATACTGGAATGAATTTGTGTTACTTGGAGTGGGTTTTTGGCAATGATACAGACCTGTCTCCCTATCACCTTGTTATAGAAATTAAATAAAATCCCTTTTCTTCCCATCTCTGCCTCTCATATTTTAATTGACCAAGACTTATAGCAGCCAATTTCTTGGATCAGGCTGTAACAGTACCACTCATTCCTCCACGGTCTTTGCTAAAGCCTGGATAAATCCAGCTTCAGCATGGAAACCCAGGTAGGCTAGTTAGGCAACGTATCTTCTTCCTCTTTGCTCTCATATTTGGAATAGTGACTACTTCCTGCTGTTAATCTCTGGATTGTGTTGTAGTTCCATGTGTGTTTAAGTAATTAGTTAAAATCCCTTTGATTCCATTTCACCTGTTTAAGAAACATTGAGTGGTTTCTGATGTCCTGGTTAGACTCTGGCTGACATCTACAACTTATGAAAGTCCCTTTTCTCGGACTAGCCAATGGAGGGCTTAGTATGACACCTGCCTTATACATTGCCACTCTTCTTAACCTGACGTATTCTTCTCACCACAGTCTTTTTCCTTGCTCCTTTCTCTTCCTTTCTTCTTTGTTTTCTTTCTTTCTTCTTGCTTTTCTTTCTTTTTAATTCTTGTTTTTCATTTAAGTTTTTCTGTTGCTAAAACTATACCAAGCATGTTCCTACCTTGGGAACTTATTTGCTAATTGTGCTGCTCAAAATAATTTTCTTAAATTTGTTTTGCTACTCTTATGACATCTTCTATCTCAAATCAAGTAATCATCTCACAGAGACTTTCTCTAAATGTTGTACATAATGCCTACATTAATACACACAGTTGACTGGCACTCTACTCAGATGATCTGCCTGCCTAATATGTCTGTATATAAATCTACTAGTTTGCTTAAAGATGTAAGATAATAATGGTAGAAACATATCCCTGAATTTTGATATCCTTAGCATCAGGAAGAATTCTTAGCACATTGTAGGCAATCAGTAGGTTCCTTTGAAGGAATGAGTGAATAACTGTTATAATCTTTTTAGGTGATAGGAGATTAGCCTAGAATATTTTAAAAAGTGTTACACAAGAAGTCACAATTTCTTAGGACATTGAAAAGCTAAGTAGTACAATTTCTAATTAAAGGAATCAAATTAAACACAAATATTTATTCCCACCCTTTACCAAAACAAAATAAATCTCACAACCTCTTACTGGCACAGACAAACATAAACAAAGAAAACACAAAGTTTTGTCCTCTTTACAATAGCTACAATGAATATAAAATACCTCGTAATTCTTTTAGCTGAAGAAGTGAAAAACCTATATGAGGAAGACTATAAGACAGTGATGAAAGAAACTCAAAGAGGACACAAAAAATTGGAAAGCTATTCTGTGAACATGAATGGGAAGATTAACATTATTAAAATGTCAATACTACCTGAAAAAACCATTTTATACAAGAACCACCTGTGTTAACCTTCAACTGATCAAACTTGAATATCAACCAATCAGAACTAACTCATTTGCTTGGTGGGAAGCCTAATGCATGATGGGAATCTTAATGCTCACCCTAACCCTAACCAAAAAGGTCAAACTTCACTGGAAAGACACCTCAGTCCACTGGCTCAGTGAGGACAGCTCCATTCTTGCTGTTCTGCCCCCTGTTCCCCTGTACTGTACTCTGTAAAACTATTTTTCTATTCTAATCAGAGTTGGGTGGATTATCTCACCAACCTCCACTCTAGCCATCTGGTTGCTACCCACCGCACCACCCACAGCAATTTAAAGATTCTATGGAATCCCTATGAAAATGCTAACAATATTTTTCACAGAAATAGGAGCCACAAAAGATGCTGGATAGTCAAAGCAATCCTTAGCAAAAAGAACAAAGTTGAAAGTATCACACTCCTTGACTTCAAAATATATAAAGCAGTATTGATAAGGTCAGCATGGTACTTGCATGAAAATGGACATAGAGATCAATGGAATAGACTAAAGAATTCAGATAGAAACCCATGAATTTAGAGTCAACTCATTTTTTATAGTCACTAAGAATATAGAAGGAAAAGAGCTATGGCCTAAAGCAGTCCGATGTCTTTGTACTCACAGGTGGAGGGAAGGTGGACAATGACCATTTCAAGCTTTCACATTGGACAACCATATGCAGAAGAAAGAAAAACACTCATCTCTTGCCATGTAAAACAATCAAATAAAAGTAGATTAAAATGTAAATCTAAGACTTAAAAACTATAAAACTAAGAAGACATTGAAGAATCACTTCAGGAAATTAGACTGATCAAATATTTTAGGGGTAAGATCTCAAAAGCACAGGCAAAAATAGACAATTGGAATCACATCAAGCTAAAAAGCTTCTGCACAGTAAAGAAAACAGTCAACAAACTGAAGAAACAACACAAATAATGAGAGAAATATTAGCAAGCTATCCACCTGACAAAGGATTTATAAACAGATTATATAAAGAGCTCAGACAATACAATGGCAGAAAAAATCAAATTTAAAAATAATCAAGCTGGGCTCGGTGACTCAGCCTATAATAATAATAATCAAAAGATCTGAGTAAGCATTTGTCAAAAGACATACAAATGGCTGATAGGAACACAGCAAAATACTGAACACCCTTGATTTTCAAAGAAATGCAAATCAAGCTGCATTGAGATATCCTCTTACCCAAGTTTTTTTTTTTTTTTTGAGTTGGAGTCTCACTCTGTCGCCCAGACTGGAGTGCATTGGCCGCTCCTGGCCACCGCAGCCTCGACCTGCTGGGCTCCGGCGATCCTTCTGCCTTAGCCTTCCAAGTAGCTGGAACTACAGGTGTGTACTACCATGCCTGGCTAGTTTTTTGATTTATTGTAGAGATGAGGTCTCACCAAGTTACCCAGGCGGGTCTCGAACCCGTGGGCTCAGGCAATCGACTCACCTCAGCCTCCCAAAGTGCGGGATTACAGGCTGAGCCACCAAGCCCGGCTTCTCTTACCTAAGTTAAAATAGTTTTTATTAAAAAGACACGGAATAACAGATGTCAATGAGGTTGTGGAGAAAGAGGAACACTCATACATTGTTGGTGGTAATGTAAACTAGTATAGCCACTCTAAAAATCAATACGGAAATTCCTAAAAAAATAGAATGACCTTGTGATACAGCAGTTCCGCTAGTGGGTAGATGTCCAAAGCAAAGGAAATCAACATATCAAAGAGATATCTGCACTCCCATGTTTATTGTAGCAGTATTCACAACAGCCAAAATATAAAATGAACCTAAGTGCTTATCAAAGGATGAATGAGTAAAGAAGATGTGGTATATATAGTATATATATATACAATGGAATATTACTCAGTCATAAAAAAAAGGTCATCAATTTACAGCAACATGGACAAAACTGGAGGTCATTATGTTAAGTGAAATAAGTCAAACATAAAAAGATGAATATTGCACTCCAGGTGCTCAGAGACTTAACACTTCAATTCCTTTTCAGACTTCAATTCATTTATAAGGACTCCATGACGTGTCCAAATTTTCTTAAAATGACCCAGTTATTAAAGTATATCACCTTTACTGCTATTTGTCAAATGTGAGTAAAGATAACTCTTAAAGATGCTTTGCACCCAACAAAGTTCTTAGACTCTGAAGATGCCCAGCTCAATTGCCTGAGAATTTGTGCCAGATATATTGACTTGTATCAGATGAGAAGAGAATAAATGACCCAGGCAGAAGAGGAATCCTGCAATAGAAACAATAAATCATCAAACCTAGTGATTTGATGGAGAAAAAAATTCAAGTTGGTAAAAAAAAAAAAAAAAAATTAAAGCTGTTTCAGACACAGTACCTGAGGTGAAAAGTTCAACTCCCACAAACTCTGCAAATACAATTCAAAAAACTCATGTCAACAGCAATGTTTCTACAGGGTTGTAGACAGACAGGGTAATTTGCTTCCTAGCATTCATTTCCAACAACAACAGCAACAACAACAACAAACACGAAGCTACTTGCTTGATTACCAATAGATGACATCAATCCCTGGGAGCAATTCTGAAATGTATTTCCAGTCTTTATCTTCTGGCCTGTCGTACTCCTTGGTGATGACTAAAGAATCTATGGAGTACGAAGTAGAATAAGGAAAAGGTAGAAGAACAGGAAAAAGAAGAGAAGGAAAAGGAGAAGAATGAGATGAAGAAGGTGAAGGAGAAAGATAAAGAAGAGGAGGATGATGAGGAGGAAATAAAGAAGAAATTCTGGTTGCAAGAGTGTCAGAATAGGCTTTCCTCGTTTAAGAGAAAAAAAACAACAATAATTTGAATTTTACTTCTAAAACTCTTGTATTGTTTAAAAGGGCTCTATTCTAGATGACTACACACTCAGAGTAAAGATGAACAAGAAATAAACTATCCCCTAAAGAGAAGTAAGAAAAATCACTCTCGTTTACCTTGGTATTGGTGAAGAGAGACAAACACAAAGAAAATCTAATTTAGAATATGACACTCAAAACCAACCACTAGTGAGTAGGAAGCCCAAGTGCATACTATTGTGTCTTCCAAGATCACAAACAGAATATGCAATGCAAAATGTTGCCAAATTGATAATATCCTTGGGTGACTGGCAGAGGAAATACACATCTAATTAGAATGGATTCAACTTTAATACAGGCAGCAAAGCATTTCTGTAGATGAAAATATCAGAGTCAAAGTATCGCAAAACACATAAACATATAAGTCAAGGTACCATCACAGGAAAATACAGAATAACACTCATAAAATCCTTCTGATACTAGCATAATCAGATATAATACATAAAATTAATAAGCTTAAAGTGTAATAACACAATAGACAGTCAAATATAAAAATTAATAAAAAGAAACTATAAAATAAGATCAATCTGATTGGAAAGCAAACATAAAAATTCTCAAAATTAAAGAAACAATTTAAATCAAAACACAATCAATTGGCTAAAGCATTGGAGTAGACAAAATCATGAAGCACATTAGTTGGCTAGAAGATCAGAAGTGAGCCAAACATGCAACACAGCAAAGCATAGATATTAATAATATGAAAAGTTGATTAAGCCGGACTCGGTGGCTCAGCCTGTAATCCCGTACCTTTGGGAGGCTGAGGTGAGTGGATTGCCTGAGCCCGTGGGCTCGAGACCCATCTGGACAACTCAGTGAGACTTCATCTCTACAATAAATCAAAAAATCAGCCAGGCGTGGTAGTGCACGCCTGTAGTTCCAGCTACTTGGAAAGCAGAAGGATCCCCAGAGTCCAGTTGTTGGGAGCTGCGGTGGCCGGGAGCGGCCACTGCACTCCAGTCTGGGCAACCGAGTGAGACTCCAACTCAAAAAAAAAAGAAAAAAAGAAAAAAAAGAAAAGTTGATTAAGAGTTATGGAAGGTAGAGCCAGTTGTTCTAATAATTTTTTTTTTTTAAAAGTGAAGTTCTCAGATTTATCAAAATTAGACTGAGAACATGGAAGACAGAATGATCTTTACAAAGATGACAGCCATACTAGGAATGAGGAGGGAGGAAGATGATTGACAGACAGAAAAACTATAGACAGAAAGCTACTCAGATGCACAGAGATATGCTTATCACTGTTTATGAAAACACAAAATAAAAAAAAACTTTACTTGCCGAGTAGTTAGAAAACATGGAAAAAAACTGGAAGGACTATAATATTTCATCTAATATAGTTTAACTTTGGAAACGTATTTCACATATTTAAAACATAAAATTTAAAAAAACCTAAAATTTGACTGTATATCAATTTTTGATATAACCCCGTGTATTAATTTTCTATTTCTGTTGTAGCAAATTATTGGTGTAAAACAACATCGATTTATAATTTTACCTTTCTGGTAAAATAGACTAAAAGTTCAGTACAAGTGTCATGGGACTGAAATCAAGATAATGGCAGGCTGTGCTCCTTTCTGAAGGATTTAGGAAAGAATTTCTTTGGCTGTTTATTTGGTATTATTGGGCAAATTCAATTCCTTGCAGTGGTGGGATTGAAGTCTCTGGGAATGTTTACTGCCTGTATCAGAGAGCCGTTCCCAGCAACTGGAGATGGCAGATTTTTAAACTCATGGCCCCATCCATCCATCTTAAAAACCCAAGAAATAAAACCATGAGTCTTCAACCAAAACAAACAAAAACAAAAACAAACTTTGGGGAAAGGAAATCATATTTAGCAAATGGTGCTGAGAAATCTGGCTAACCATGTACAGAAAAATAAAACTGGGTCCTTACCTATCACCATAGACAAAAAGATGCAGAAAACAAGACATTCAACAGGATGAATGATCCAGTTTATTCAAAACGATGATGGCAATTCTGCGACCAGCAAATTTTTCACTTTCCTAATACTGAGAGTGGGTGAAAATAAGAAAAAGTCTCAAGCTGGTTGCCTCAAATTTCTGTTGTCAAGCCAAAGTGAGATAGTCTTTTCTAAATTGTCACCTTTTTCACAATACAGCTGAGAGTTGCAGACATACCCAGTATTTGCCTCAGACACCACTCTGAGTAGCATTCCTTACTTTGTATTTTTATTTGGGTTGTAAACCTGAAAAGACAATCTTCCATGATGAGATATGGATTCACCCAAGGAAAGTTCCTGCTCAGGTTTGTACACAGTGCTGAACTTATTTAAAGCATAACTTATTATGGATTCTATTTTGCATATCTGCTTGGATTTGACTGCAGTTCTGCATTATTGGAAAAATGCAAAACTCAAAAAATTTGTAGGAATCTATTTCGTGTCACTATTTTTGAAGAGAAAGGCATTGCAGTTGGTGAACATGTTAACCAATAATCATGTGGTTTTCTTCACTTATTTAATGCTAGAAATTTTCCTGGCAAATTACCTAGCTTGTCCTCTAATCATTAGCCAAGGGCAGAACCTGTTTTCCAGAGGTAGCTATTGATAATTGTTTTACAACCCTCTCCCCAGCTTGTTTTTTTTTTATTAATTAGCTTTTCTGTTCCAAGTATCTGCCTTGTAGCCATTAGAAAAATAATAAGCTAACCTCATCTATTGTGATCAGCCCTTCCTGACCTAAGTGACACAAGCAAACCCCATCACCATGGCAGCAATTACGTAACTGACCCATCCATTTGCCTGCTGTCCGTCACCATGATGTCGTCAGTACCTGTACTTGCCGCATCTTGATGATGTAAAGCAGACCACCACCCAGTCACCATAATGACCTGCCCCCATCAAAGGAAAGGAAAGGCTTCAAAAGCATTCAACCTCAAACAGCTCCTTCCATGCTTTTTGTTAGACTCTGGCCTGGCCATGTTTTTCCCTAAGCTTGGGCCTCTTTCGCTGTCTTGGGGAGGTGAATCTCTCTCTCTCGCTCTCTCTCTCTAAATCAACTATAATTTCCAATCAAATTTCTTCGCAGTTCTTTGCATCTTACACACGGCCCCCCTCGCTGACCTAACATCTCACTGACCTAACAAATAACATGTGCAATAGTGTTAAGGATAGTGTATTTTATGTGTTCTGTAAGTTTTATCTTTCTGTTAAGTGTAAGCAAACATTTAAAAAGTAGTTTTCTTATCAAAGCGTCTCCATGAAAATGTACATTGCTATGAATATATACACGGTGCCATGTACCAAAAAGTATTACAGAAATGTTCATTTTTAAAAATTGCTTCTCGTCTTTCATTTCAACCATTCATTTCCCAATTCCTTTAAACATAGAACTACCCAAGACTTTTTGCCGTACAGAACCATTTGATTCTCAGCCTTTTATTTAACTAAACCCAGCACCCCTTAGGTCAAAGAGATTTGATTCATAAAAAAAATTAGAGGAAATATTATAAACAAGTTCATGATTTTCTTATGCACCCTGTCAGTCTGTAAATGAAATAGATCTGTGTGAGCTTGCAGGGCTGGGGTGGGGAGGAGATTGGTAAACAGCAGTGAAGACAGGACACGTACTGGTGGGTCCCAAGGAGAGGAACCTTATGAACTTATGATTCCCTGGGCTGAGCCTTTCTAGACAGTAAAATCCCAGCGTGGGAAGAACGCTCTATGCTCTATCCAGGAAAAAAGGGCCTCACCAGGCTTGTAGAGATTTCTGTACTTCACTAGGTACTGACACAGTAGGAGGGTTTTCACTCTGCACAGAAATACTAGGGGAAACTCTTTGGGAAGAAACCAAACAAATGCATTGTATACTGATATTGGAGATGGGTATGCCCACTTCCCAATTTCACCGTTAAGAAACAACCGGAAAGTTCAGAGGTTGGTGGAGTGCAGTAGTTCTTTTTTTTTGTTTTTATAATGTTTTTTCAAGAACGGATATCTTTCAAATGAGCAGGCACACCGGAGCAGTTACAATGAACATTTATATGCTCTAGGACACAAAAATTCCTCCTCTGTTTCCCCATTTGTTGGGTATCTCAGAGGTCACATCACTCTCCTGGACATTGCCTACGTGGTATATAAGGGTTGATTTACAGAGTTTTTACAAAGTTGTCTCACTTTCGTGTTTTATTTGACGATTGGCTTGTAGGACCTTTATTTAGATTAGATCCCACCCAGAATGTATAGCCTGCCAGGATAAAAGGCCCGCGAAAAAAGAACAAAAAAGCCGGGATTGGGTTAGTGTAATGCAGTGCGAGACATCTAAACATTAGCTAAGTTCCAGTTTTGAAAATAAGTCATTCTGTTTTATACCCTGATTCCTAACTACTATCTCTGTGGATATCTGAGAAGATAATTGACATGAAAACCCAATCTCCACTCTCAATGCACTGGAAAAGCCCTATCCCTCTAAAATATGCAACGCATTCTCGTTATTTTCTCCTTAGAGCTGTACAGTTGATTTTCAAGAAGTGTAAAGAAAGACAAGCACAAGGTTGCCCTGAGTGACATCAAAAGATCATTTGCCTCACGAAAGCTCCTTTAGAAACAGAATTTTTTCCTTCCCCCATTGGAAGAGCTGATCTTGAGTTTGATTTCTTACGGGCTAGGGTGGAGGGAAGTTTCTTATATTTCAGGATCCAGAATCCAAAGATATCTCTGGCTGTCCCCATTCCCTGGGGGGGGGGGGGTTAGCTAGAATTTGTATTGGTGGAGGCCAATATCTGATTCTAAACTCTTTTTCTCCTACTTGGCAGTTCCAGTACTCTCACTGCAACAAAATATCCAGTTACTGTTTTTTTGGAGAATGATATGACGTTCAATTTTCATGAAATATTCTTCTTTTGATTTCTCCTCCAGTCATTTAAACATGTAAAAACCATAAAGAATATGGACTTCTCAGCAACTTGGATGGCTTTAGAGTCTATCATACTCAGTGATCTATTACAGAAACAAAGAGTACCACATGTTCTCACTCATAAGTAGAGCTTGAACAATTATCATAATACGGTAAGAAAGGGATTGGCAGTAGTGGGAAACTGCCAGGGAGGAGGGGTTGTAGGATTGGCAGTTGAGGGAAACTGCCAGGGGACGGGCAGCAGCACACCTCATCAGCAAGGGTACCCGCATAATGACCATTTGTATACCTAACCCTGAATTGTACTCCACATCGTTAAAATAAATAATTTAAGAATAAAAAAATAAAAACCATTCTTAGCCCATGGGCCACACAAAAACAGATGGCATATCAGATTTCACCTATGGGACTTCTTTTTCTGACCCTTGTCAACACTAAGAGCTCTCGAACTCTGTAGTCTCAGTATCTCTTTATACTTTTAAAAATTATTAAGGACCTTAAAATAATGTGTTTTTGTGATATTTAATACAGTAAACTTTAGCAAATTAAACTTTTAAAGCAGACACTTTAAAAAATTTTATTAATTTATTAAAAATTTGCAATAACTCCATTGTTATGATCCGTGTAACACTCATCTTCTCTCCCTTAATACTGATAAATCAAAGGGGCAGGGAACTGGTAGGAATAAATTTATGTCTGAATTTGAATCCGGGGAGTGGAGCAGGACTCAAGGTCGTTCTAAAATGGTTGTGCCCACCCTGCACGCCTTGCAGTCCATTTTCATAGTCCAGAGTTATGGGTACCTCTACATTAGCCATGGGACCAGCAAAATATTGTATAGCACTTAAGTTACACCTCCATTTTACATTTAGATGGTGACATGTAAAGAAAGTTTAAGACCTCATGCATTGCAAAAGCTATGCAAATCATAAGACTTACAATTCCATGGATGCAAAAGTTATACAAATCATAAGACTTATGGTTCCATGGATACTATATTGTTCAAGCCTATGACTCTTAAGAAAGGGAAGTCAATAAGGATTTATATCTTTGGGCGTAGTCTGCTGGGAAATCAAGGATCCCCTGCACTACTTACTGGGAGTACGTAGGAGACAAGAGGACTCTTAGTAATGTGCTCAGGAATGTGCAGGAGTGCTTGGACCCTTGTAATGCCTTTCTCTAGGGTCTGTGGCAATATGGACAGACACTAGCGGCTCTCTGTATCATCTGTATCACCATTCCACATTAACAATTTTTAAAAAAATTAAACATTAACTCTATTTCCTAAAACAAAAAACAATGAGAGTAACTTTTTAATATTTTTAAATATACTCCACATGCATTCAATTGTTTTATATTTAATGAATTTGATTGATATCTGGCTTAATAGAAAGCAGCTAGATTCCTATATCTGTTTCTGCATTCCATCTGTTATGCTGACACGTGCCACGTAGCCTCTGTGAAGTTGAACTGTACACTCATGATGGAATAAAAGGAAAAAGGGCGAATAACATTTAACATTATTGTGAAAATAGTCTTGACCCTGTTGTTCTCCTGAAAGCCCACAATATATGCTGGACTGCCTCACTAAAACAAAAGAGCAAATGTTAATTTTGAAAACAACAGGCTTGCCAAATGAACACTTGCCTGTCCTTCTTCCTTCATTCATATTATTAAAGATCAATATTTGTCCCAGAAACCAACACGTAATACTGACTCCTTGTCAAGGTGACCCTGTTGTGATCACCACAACACTCTTCCAAGGAGTTTTCTACCCTCCACCTTATGTATCTTCTACATTATTTGGAAGTGGACCTCACGTTCTCATGGCCTCCGAATTTTTGCGCCTTGTAACCATCTTTCTCCCCTTTTGAGTAATAAATGTGTGTTCTTCATTTCCAAGGTCAATCCTTTCAGGAGTCCATGAAAATGTTATTCTCTCATCTATTTCTTTTTCTCTCTGAAATTTTTTCCCTCTTTTACTTGTTTTTAACTATCTCTAAGCTAACTTTCTGTAATATGTTTTCACTACCAGACTTGAAAACACAACACCACAAATAGCATGCATTACTGCAAGATCACATTTTCCTTAGGGTATTTTTTTTTTAAATAAAGGTTTTATACCTCTCAATCAATATCTCAAAAAATACCAAAGGTGCCCTGCTATATTCCCTCATCTATTAAGGGAATAAATATTTAGTAATTGCCAATTATGCACTGGACAATTCCTAGTTGATAGATGTGAAGCATCAATAAACTATAACTCTGCCCTTTGTAAATTTGAAGCCTAGTTAATACAAATGAAATTTTTAAAAAAAGAGTGGATTCACTTGGGAAGAGCAATAATAAAAATATCTAATGTATCAGTCACACAGTCAATCCTCCCTCAAACATCTTTTTTGGCTTTTTAGCATGAAATATCCTGATTTATCTCCTAATGTTATTAGTGTGTTTTCTCTGTTGTCTATTGACCATTATCTTCCCTCAGGCTGTCCAAGGCTTCCCTATTTTTGTTTTCTTTTTCCTTTAACTTCTGTTTTAAGTTGACCTACATGGGTTTGGATTTTTCGCAATTATCAGTTCTGTGAGTAAGTAACAATAGTGCCAGCAATTATAATTTGGTGGAAGTTGAAAGTACTTTTCCTTACAACTTTGCTCACTGATAGGGTCGTGTAATCGAAGGAAATCTTTGATAAACACCTCACAGTTGTACAAAATACAAACATTTATTAGTAAGAGGGGCAAAGGATAGACACAAGCAAGCAAGTTGTTCTCCTAACTATTGAAAGTACTAACTTTCAGGCATGGAAGCATAGTATATAAACTCTGAGGTGTCAGCAAAAATAAACCTTGGCCAGATCTACCAATCTGTTGGCTGAATTATAAACCTAGACCTTGAGTAGTGGAGCAGATAGGAGACTAGAACTACAGACAAGAGCCTCAGATTATAATACTACTTTGAAGATGATAGGACACTAAGGTTGCCAAAATCTGTATAATGTATCCATACTGAATGTGTACTGAACGTCACTCATTTCATTAACTATAAGATCGGCCTACAATTCTTTATACTAATTAATGACTTTTTTTTTGGTTTTTGAAATATTTAAATCATTGACATAACTACTTCTAGAGTGTGGATTTCTATTTACATTATTTAATATATAAGTAGCATGCGAACTGCTGATCAGGCTATTTCAAGTACTGTGTTTTATAAGTACTTTATGTTTTTCTTTAATTTCCATACTTATATGACATTATTCATAATGCCACATTTTGAGTGTAAATTATGTTCTAGATCTCACAACAATATATTTGCATATATCTCTATTTTTTAAAATGTCAAGGTCTCAATGTATATTGAATCTGATTTCACTCTTCATGCAAATAATATCATTTAAAATTTGACTTATAAGTTAATAGTAAGAGTCTTTGGAATTAAGCTTGAATCCATACTCATTTAGAAAAAATGTTTACAAATATCTTAAAATTCGTTTTTTAATAAATTAGTTAATAATGACTATATGATTGTAGAATATGTCTATTAAACAGTGGCACTTGTGAGCTATATTTTTTAACTAAATACATATTAAAAGTCCATATTAGCATTGCAACATTGTTTTAAATTAATAGAAATATAAATAGCAGAAGTAATTCAATCCTAGGATTTCTTCCATATAAACAAACAACTTTATTTCTGGCTAATAAAAAACTTATGTATTTGCTTATTTATCTATTTTTTAGCTTGAGAGTAACAGAGACTGAACTGCATTTTAATAAAGCATAAATAGCTTTTACTTTTAATTATTGTATCCTTCGTGAAATTAGTTGTATTCACAATTAACAAATTACAAAGGCCCCTAGTAGTTTTAGGAGATTATTATCTTGTATGTATCTATATAAAGCAGTCACCTATTAACAAAGGAGAAGGTAACTTAATTAAAGGGACTTCACTCCATTATTTATAGGACCTGGCATTTCATCTTGTTTATAGGCTTACGATAACTTTCATAGCACAATTAACCCATTTCATTTGTGAGGTGAATATAACATGTTATAAATAGAAATATTATACAGTAATCCAAAATAGCAGCTGACCTATGAAAGCAATATTTCCTTTTCAGATGAAAATCTAAGGCATACAAGACAAATTAAAAAGCAGTATGTTTATGCTCCCAGCTGTACTTCATGCTATTCATTTTGATATGAATAACAAACCTTTTTGTAGTTTTAAACAATGCCTTCTGGGATATCTTCTAAGATGCTTATGTAAAATATTCTGCAGATGCTTCATTCCTTTAACATTTGCGAAATTTGGGTTTCATCCTCATGAGTCTTCTGTTTTGTTTAAGGCCGCATAGGGTAAATGTTGATGCAATCTCATTAGCATCGAAAAATACCAAGTTGATCAGATAGTAATTCAAAAGCAAATACACATGGTCTTGTTATAGAGTTACCTAGGTTTGACTCTAATGCTCAATAGATGAAAAATATGTTCTCCGATTATGTGTTCAGGTCAGCTTTCTTAACTCTGTTTAGAGTCATACAATTCTCTTATTTTTAAAAACAATTTTCATGTATAATAATTTTATTTCACATACTGCCAGGAACTTACACTTAGTTTGGGAGTGTTCTCTGGTTTCTGTTTTCTAAGCAGTGAATGTTTTATTATTGAAGTGCTTGAGACACAAGTAACTATTAGCAGCTCTGTATTTTCATTATGTCAACTTCATTAAAATCAACTTGATAAAAGGACAAGAATAAAACAATCTTCTTAGGTCAGTATAAATATTAGAACAGTATCCCCTTGATCTTTTGCCTACTATGGACATGTTTTATTTGGCACTAAAAAAATCAAATATTTTTCATTCATAATTCTAATTCCACATGTCACCAAGAAGGAACATCACATTAAAAACTAAGCTACAAAGCTGGGTGCGGTGGCTCATGCCTGTAATCCCAGCACTTTGAGAGGTGCAGGCCAGAGAATTGTCTGAGTCCGGAGGTTCGAGTTCAGCCTACGCAACTTGACGAGACCTCATCTCTACAATAAAAAAAAAAAAAAAAAATTATCCAGGCATGGTGGCACATGCCTGTGGTTCCAGCTACTTTGAAGACTATGGTGGAAGGATTGCCTGAGCCCAGCACGCTGAGGCTGCAGTGGCTGTGAGCATCCCCCTGCACTCCAACCTGGGCCACAGAGTGAGATTCCAACTCAAGACAAACAAACAAAAAAAACTAAGCAAAAATACATGACTACAGTTAAGTATTTTTAAATCAGCATCTTTCACTGATATCCACAAATGTATCTTGATGGAAGGCAAAGATTTGAGGATTTTGAGCGGCACAATTTTTTTTTATCACATGATAAAGATTCACAAAGTCCTCTCTTTCTGAATATGTAAGCTGGTTCTTGCTAATTACTAGTTGCATAAAGTTCAAACATCAGGTAATACACCTTGAATATTCCTTCTCCTAAATGCTTGACACTAGAGGTAGCTCAGCTTTCAAATGTTTTCATATTGTGTAATATTTGCATATACAAAATGAGATATCTTGGGGTTGAGGCATTAAGACTAAACAAAAAATTTACGTATGTTTCATATGCACCTTATACATATAGCTTGACACTAATTTTAGATAATATTCTATATTATTGTGTGCTTGAGGTCATTGCTTTACTAGACTCTGATATGGCCATGTGCTCTTTGGACTATGGCGACTGCGTGTTTCATAAGCTTTGGTTCTTTCACCTACCTTGGAAGGGCCAACCTCCTCTCTCTCCCTCTCTAAATAAATAAATAAATAAATAAATAAGTTAAATAAATATAGGAAAATCTCGACGTTAAAAAAACTATCCCCATGTGGGTAGTCTGTGGTTGTTTGGCATCACCGTCATTCCTAATTTGAGTTTTATGTACTACAGTAAGCAATCATGTTCTACACTTACACATAAGTTTTTAACAGCAAAAATATGACATGCTATTAATGCACTCGAAATAATAGATGCTCAGGGTAACTAAGCAACTCAGTATGAGCACCGCAATACCTGCATTAGCTGTTAAACAGCAGCAACAACAATGTCAAGTTCTTAAGCTTCTTAGTCTCACCTGTTGTGTTGCAATCAAAAGGTGATGATACACGGCATTTTGTCTATTTAGATGAGAAGAAAATGTAGATGTTAGTCATTCCACACCATACTCTTCTGTAAGACATTTCACACTTAACACCGTGGTCCAGTTTCTCCAACAGTTTGGCCTTCTAGGCTATGGATAAATGGAAATGCTTCCATTTTTCTTATTACTGCTACGCAAAGGGTATCTACAGGCCGTTTTGACATTTTCAATACTGTCTTCACAACACAGAGCAGAGAACAGGTAAAATCCCCGGTGAGAGATGCATATAGGCCTGGGTTCAGGTGGCGATGTCCAGCTTGCACAAGTGGCATTTTATTACCCTTTGCTAGAGTACTTGAAGAGGAAACCTGGGCATGTGCCAATCTGTGTAGAAAAGATACATTACAGCAGAAGTGGGCTAGCAGGGTTTTTTGTTGTTGTTTTCTTGTTTTTCTCTTAGAGACACTGAATAAACTACCTTTTTTGTACCTGTGTTTTGACTACAATCCATCACATGAGGTTAGATGTGGAATTTTCAATTTTTGGTGTCATGTCTGCCCTCAACATTTTCAGGTTTTGGAGCATTTTCGATTTTCAGAGGAAGCATGCTTAACCTGTTTCCCTGAATCTTGGTGTTCTCATCTATTAAAAGTAGGTGATGTCTACCTTGATGCATTGCTTTTTATGATTGATTTACAAAAGTTAAGTAAAATGCCTAATATATTGCCTAGTAGATAGGAAGTACTCTATAGTATTAAATAGCAGCAATAACACATTTTAGTTGTACATACTCCTTAGTTTCTACAGAATAATCAGCAAATCATTTTCCAAAAGTTTGGGAAGAAATTGTTTTATTGTTCCAGCAGCACATTTTTTCCCTCTGTATATTGTACCTTGTTGAAAAAGTAGTATATATACAATTTATAAACTATTCTACATTTTACTGTATTTCAGAGGCATTCTTGATATGGTTGTATTTTTTTCATAGTTTCACAATATTTATCAAATTGGGAGATCAAAATTTAATTTATATGATTTAAAAACGTGGCATGTACATGGGTATAAACGTGCATGCAAATAAAAATGACCAAAGGGATGTAAATAATTGAGATGAGGATATCCATCAGAAAAAATCTGAATATAGTGCCACATGATGTGAAAATTTTCTGTTAGATAAACTAAAGACATACCTATTGACAAGGAAGTTTGTCAAATATTGAGAGGTAATACAGAAACACAGTCAAGAATTAGCAACTCCCTAATTTGGAAGGTCACGAGTTATAGAAGAAGCTAGAACATTAGAGAGGAAAGTCCTACTCATTTGAAAGTGTTTTTAATGTGTTGGAGCCATAAAATTCAAAAGAGATTCTGTCATCTGGATCTCTGTGCCCAAGTATAAATGCATTGAACTGAAAAAGCCTGTTGGCTCATTGCTTCATTGAATTGAATTGTCCCTAATAAGCTGGATTTATCCTGAACTGAGAGATGGCAGATCTTGAAATACCAATGCAAAGCATTGGTATTTTCTGCAAAGCAACAGGAAGAAACACCCAGCATTAGACTAGATGTTGTTACATTATGGACCTGACCAAACAGAAAATTGAATTTAGGAATACAGTCCTCTGTACAGTAGATTCAACAAATAAAGAAAAGTAAGCAAGCAAAGGGAAAGTTCCATCAAGTCACTTCCCAAATAAATATGTACGCTGAATCACAGAAATGATAATACTGGCATAATCTAGGCTTTAAGGTGATAATATGAGTTTGTTTCTCATATAGTAATAATGGGAGAATGCAATAGAATCTATGCATAGTTTATGTATAAGTACCTCACCAAAAAGCACCTCTTCATTAAACAGTGAATGTAAGAAAACAACATGTGACCCAAAATTGTGAAATAAACAGATTAAGTGGATTGTATTTGGGGAGCATAATAGTATTTCATTGATTCAAAGACCATAATCACATTATTTGAGTAGAATTTATTATAGCAGTCATGTATAATTTACTAATTTAAATTCTAGATTTCTTCAATGCTTTCATTAATGTTTCATGATTTTTCTAATAATTTCGAAGATTTAAATGAAAAATACTTATATGAATATTCATGTGTGTTTATAAAATATTTGTATTGAATCTGTGGTTCCCAGAAGTCGTTATGAAATCAAGAGTGATCTCAGTTAACATTTTGTGTACATTATACATTTACATAGACTCATAAAAAATGTTTCATTTAATAAAAATTTTTCATCCAATTAATATGCAAGTCAAGGTGATTCCTAAGTTTTAGAAAATAAGGCCAGGAGTTGAAGTGGAAATTTTTTACTTAAAGGAAAGATTTTAACACAAGAATATTATCAGAAATTTTCTTGAGAAGATGGTGTATCCCAAACATCCCCATAATCCATCTCCACAACCAATCAAAATCATTATCTTTAGCAACTGTATTCTTTTTCGAGGACTGCAGTAACAAAGTACTACAAACTGGGTGGCTTCAAAAGCAAGAGACATTTATTCTTACGCAGTCAACGTGGCTAGAAGTCCAACATCACAATTTTGGTGTGGTTGGCTCCTTCTAAGAATTCTGAAGGAGGGTTTGTTCCAGGCCTTCCTCCTCGTGTTTGGTTAGGACTAACAATTTTTGCCATTTTTTTGCTTGTAGACGTATCGCTTTATCAGACTCTTCACATGGCATTCTCTTTGTGTTTCTATGTCTTTGGGTGACCAGCTACTTATTAAGGCACAAGCCATTATTGCCGGTGTCTGCCATATTCCAATGTAACATCATCTTACCTTATTACATCTGCAATGACACTGTTTCCAAATAAGATTATATTCTGAGGTACTGGGGGTTAGACCGTCAGTATAATTTTTGGGGGAACAATTCAACCCAAAAGCATGACTACATTTTTAGGGTTTTAGTGGACTAAGAAGGAGATAATGGATCCCATCATTCATGTTCCTCAAAAATACTCAGGCTCAAATTCATTTCTTTATGAGTCATTTGCTTGGTCACAGAGCAGATGATAATGACTTCAATCATGCTTTGTCTATTACAAAGCCCACTGCAATTCTTATTCCCTAGAATAAAACAATTAATTTAGATATACATAAGTATACTGTAAAAAGCTCAGCAAAATATATAAAGTACTGATAAATATTATTTTAGATGGATTAACTGGGTGAATGGGAATTCCAAAAGGCACGGCTCTTTGAAAAATGACTTTAATGTAAGCATCACTATAAGAATTCAAATCATGAACTCATATATAGATATTAAAATAATAGTTGCATGTCTCACATTTTTAAGATAACATATAAAAAAGAAAAAAAAAGAACTCAAAATATAAGAATAAAAGACAAAAAATAAATAAATATGAAAATAATATTTGCACTATGCCATGTTACAAGTGTTTAGTAGCAAATGTGCTTTTTGCTGACTTCTGCATATACAGATGTCTCCTCAGCATCCTAATTTGGAGTCAAAGTTAAAATATCATCTTCAAAATTATTGGGGTTTGCAGGTAACATTTTAAGAAACATCAATGTGAAGTGGGTGCAGTAACTCACACTTGTCATCCTAGCACTTTGGGAGGCCGAGGTAGGAAGATCACTTGAAACCAGGAGTTCAAGACCAGCCTGGGCCAAAGAGTGAGATTTCATTTCTACAAAAAAAATAAAAATAAAAAAAATTAGTTGGTTGTGGTGGTGTACACCTGTAATTCCAGTTACTTAGGAAGCTGAAGCAGGAGGATCGCCTAAGTCCAGGAGGTTGAGGCTGCAGTCAACCCTAATTGAATCACTGCATTTCAGCCTGGACGACAGAATGAGACTCCAACTCAAAATACATATTTAGCAATGTGAGTTTTGAGTGTGTGCTAAGCTTATATAATTTTTATTTGGAATGTGTCTGTTTCTTGAAAATTGCATTTTGATTATTGACTTATGATGTCAGCATTGTCATTGCTTTACTTTCTTCCTGCAATTTTTTCTGTGTTTGGTTTATAACAGATGACTGTCTATCATAAATGTAGATGTGCTTCTAATGAAACATGAAAATGCATATTTTATAAATAAAAAACATAAATGCCAAGACAATAGCATATTTAACTATAAACTATGAATATGAGTAAATTCAACTGTCATCAGAAACAGTTTCTATCTGGATATTATTTAACAATAGCTTAAAATCTAAAAATAAATTCTGTGTATATATGCTTCACCAAGGATGAAGTTTGTTCATTTGTCTTAAAATAAATTGCTGGGCTATAATACTTAGATTTTTGCAGATTCTATTAGAGGTTTTGACTGAAACTTCAATTGAAGAAAAAAACCCCATATATTTTATTATCATATATACTAGGTTTGACATTGAGCCTTTTTTTTAAAGGAAATTCAGAAAGATATATTTTATGAAGTCTCTATAATTCTATATATAGGCAAACACCACCTCACAGAATGTTGCTTTTAGCTTATAAGTTCATTCTTAAAAGTTTCCAAGACTATGTTGTTGAAAAATAGTTGTTTAATTTATCTTAACATGCTTACTAATATTAGTTGCTGTTCAAGCATTTAGGTCTATTTTAACTTATTTGAGAAACTTTGATGTGCTTCTAATGAAACTTAGAAATTTATATTTTATAAAGAAAAGGCTTGGCAGATATCTACTTGAATTTATTGATTATGTATTATTGTTGAGTACACTTGATAACTTTCTTGACATTATTCCAAACTTTAATGGGCATTAAAAGTAATGGTGGAGCTACTAAAAATTCTGTTAGGGTAATTTGGTCTAAAAAGCATTGTGTTGGAGTTCATGACTAAATGAACCACAAAATTATTGAGGGCACTTGTATATTACTGAAATAGAGTAATATTTATACACATTTAAAATAATGAGTGTGTCCTTCAACTAGATGGCATTTTGTGGATACAAACCAACAGAAAGTAAAGCAAACAAGTAAAACGATACTTTTTTCTGCTCACCACTACCCTTAACTTCTTCCTGCTGTCTTACATTCAGAATAACGTTGACTCTCAGGGTCTCCTAGTTCTTTGATTATACCCAAGGCACATTTCTCTTATACCATGGGAAAAATGTAATATCCCATTTTAATGGGGTTGCTTATATCCTCTTAAAGAGACAGTAGCATAGCATAAGCTTAGCATTTTGGGGGATACTAATTTATTCTGAAGATGTTTTAGTTTCTGTTATAGTTATTAGACAGTTCAGTGGCCTTCCTCTCTTTTGAACAATTACGATAGATCAGGCATGGTTGGAAATATTATCCATTTCTGTCTCATGATCATAACGTTGAAATTCTGCTGGAGTTTCTAGTCTGTTGGCCTGCCCTATGGAGTCACTAACCCCCACAACTGTGTGAGCCAATTGTTTAAAATAAATTTCTATCTATCTAACCATCTACCAACTACTTGTTCTGGTACTCTGGAGAACCCCCACTGATAAACACAACTAACACTTGTTTTCTCAGATTTCTCATCTGCCTTATCAGCAAGTTATGCAATATATATTATTTCTCTTTACTAACAAGATTGCTGAAGACTTCACCATCCCCTTCAGGGGCTTTGCACAGTAAATCATTCTTCTTTTCCATCCTTCCAACAGGAAGACACAAATAGATGTAAACATTTTATTTAAAAATCACCGTGCCTTCTGCATACCCACCATGAATTTCAAAAGAGAAGACTGACTTCTTTGTAAAAGGTATTTTAGATTCAAAGAATACATGTGAAGGTTTGTACACAGGTACATTGTGTAATGATAAGATTTGGGTTTCTATTGAGTCATTACCCAGTACCCAATGGTTATGCCTCTTTTTTATACTTAGTATTTTTAGTTTATGAGTTGTGTTTTTGTCTTGCTTAGGGCCTAGATGCATGGTTGAGTCACATATTTACTCAGAGATCAGAATCTTGTCAGGTTGGCCTCATGTCTTCCTTGAACTTAATACTGCCTTACATTTTGGGATTTTGTTTCCAAAACATGTGCATTTTCTCCAGGAACTGTATTAATTAGGATAAGGATAATACATCTTCCTTCAGTCCATGGAATGCCACCGAGCTAGGTCTGATATCCCTCTAAATCCTAATGGAGAAAAGCAAACAACATACAGAGACAGGCTTACTGCTAAAACAGTGTGAATGTGTTCAGTGTGTCTCTTAATTGACATCTCGAAGAATTTGACATCTCTAACCATTCTTTCTTTTCTGAACTTTCCCTTCTTGACGTGTATGAGTCAGCCAGGTTATGCAGTGTTACCCATTTTCCGATTTTCCTCTGTAGTTCTCTAAAATACTCATATGCTTTCTTTTGTAACAGTACACTTTCCTGTGTAAACATAGATCCAAATACTACATATATCCTAATATCTCCTGACAAAACTGAAACTGAATTGTTTGCCTCAATGACTATGACTGTCCAACATTATCACCTGAACAGCTATATAACTGAGTAGTGAATACATACTTTTTACCAGTTATGTTTCAACGAATCAAAGTCACATACAGTTATCATGTAAAAAATAAATGTCATCTCTACCCCTCATCTCTATTGTATTCCAATTTTGCTCTTGGCCATGTTCCATATCTCAGTAAATCTGTATAATCTACTCAATCTGGTAAACTGCAAATCTGGAAGGTATAAAATCTTCTCTTGTTTTCTTTGCACCCACTGAATTCCACAGTATTATCAAATTCATATCTCAATCATTCATGAATCCTGTTTCCTCTATGACCACTGCCCCTATTCTTGTCCAAGCATTTATCATATTAAGGTTGGAACGTTACAAAATCCTTTGTGTCAACTATACAATGTCTAGTCACATCCCTTGATCCTGTATTCTCCACTGATTCAGGGGTCATTCATTTTTATATTTTTATTTTTTTGAGTTGGTGTCTCACTCTGTCACTCAGGCTGGAGTGCAGTAGCACGCTCACCTCAGCCTGCCGGGCTCAGGTGATCCTTCTGCCTCAGCCTTCCAACTAGTTGGAACTACAGGCATGTGCCACCGCATCTGGCTAATTTTTTGATTTCTTGTAAAGGCAAGGTCTCATCAATTTGCCCAGGCTGGTCTCAAATCCCTGGACTCAAGCAATCCTCTCACCTCCACCTCCCAAAGTGCTGGGATTGCAGTCGTGAGCAACCACACCTTGCCCCCAGGGGTCATCCTAACATGATTATACCATCTCCCAACTTAAAATCATTTACAACTCCACAGTAGCTGCAGAGTAATATTAAAACTCAAGATAAAAATCTCAAGATCAGTATTTATAAGATATCCTCTGCCAGCCAGGCACTGTGGCTCATGCCTATAATCCCAGCACCTGGGGAGGCCAAGGCGAGAGGACTGCTTGAGCTCAGGAGTTTGAGACCAGCCTGAACAACATAGGTGAGACCTCATCTCTACAAAAATAAAAATTATACAGGTGAGGTTCCGCTCGCCTCTAGTCCCAGCTATTTGGGAGGCTGAGGAAGAAAGATCGCCTGATCCCAGGAGGTTGAGGCTGAGGTGAGCTGTGATCGTGCCACTGTCCTCCTGCCTGGGTGACAGAATAAGACCAAAAATTAAAAAAAATTATCTAAATTCTTTATTCTATGATATGATTCTTCATTTCTCTTTTGGTCTTGATTCTAAGAAGGTCTTACCTCTCTAGAGTATACCTACCTTTTTACCTGTCTGGAAAATTTTTCTACTTTCCTCACGTCTCACCTCAAATTCTGCCACCTCAGAGAAAATAGACCTGCTTAGATAAACCTTCTACAATGCCATCCTTCTGCAGTTTCTTCTCTCTCCATGATGATGGCTAACTTATTTTCTTGCACCTGTGCATATCTGTATGTTCACTAGACTGTGAAACTTATGAAGACAGAGATGAAGCTTTCTACCTTTGTATCACCATAGGAAGTCCATCATAAAAATGTGAAAAGTAAATGAAAAAATGATTTGTTAGAATAATATCTATACAAGTGTGTTCTCACAGTTTTTAATATTCTTATTGAAAATTAGCATGCATTGTATTTGAGACGTGTTGAAATTTTGTGCCTAAGAGTTAACCATCAAATAAGTCAAATAAGTCAAAACATGCACTTCTAGTGCCATGTGATACAAAGAAGTTTATTAAAGAGAAACTTACAAGCAGAAAAGTGGTAGATACAAGTCATGCTCCAAAACTTCTTTTTCCACAGCTGATCTGTGTACTCCATGGCTAATATTTGATAGAGAAAGATTTCTTTCCCAATAATGTTCTGCATGTTTACACGGTCATGTGACAGAATTATCTAGACAAATCCTGTGGTTATGGAAGCTTCTGTCTGTGGAGTGCTTCATCTGTAAAGGCTAACTTCTGGAGCCCAGAGATGGAATCATTCCATTCTCCTGTTGAGCTATCTTGAAATTCTGGTGTCAACTCGCCTATAAGAGGAAGACAAGGAAGCAGGGCTCGGTTACTCAGCCTGTAATCCCGCGCTTTGGGAGGCTGAGGTGAGTGGATTGCCTGAGCCCACGGGTTCGAGACCCGCCTGGGCAACTTGGCGAGACCTCATCTCCACAATAAATCAAAAAATCAGCCGGGCGTGGTAGCGCGTGCCTGTCGTTCCAGCTACTTGGAAGGCTGAGGCAGAAGGATCGCCGGAGCCCAGAGGGTCGAGGCTGCGGTGGCCGGGAGTGGCCGCTGCACTCCAGTCTGGGCGACGGAGTGAGACTCCAACTCAAAAAAAAAAAAAAAAAAAAAAATAGGAAGACAAGGAATATCCAAATTGGCTACTTATCAGCTGACAAGTGGAAAATTTGCTTTTTAAAAGGCAGTATTGCTGAGTGGAATAACGTTATGATTTGATGATCTCTTAAATAAGACACATCTGTAGGAATCACAAATGTGCCATTTATATGCTGTGTTTTATGAACTCTTTGGGGGAAAGAATAAGCTTAAAAACTGTGTTTGTAATGTAGATCTTCAGTGTTCTTTGGTGTACTAATTTAAAAATACATATTAGCACAACAGATAGAATCCCTTCTACGTTCAATGATGATTAAGTTTCCAAGTCACTTTCCCACCTCCATTTAAAAATTTAAAAAAGAAACAGCCTGTGTTCTCCCGAAACCACTCAAAAGATAGAATTTTATTTACTTTATGTTTAAAGAAGTTACCAGAAACCAAGTGTACACGTTAGAATTAAGTTAAAACAGAAATGACAGATTCTCTGATCCTTTATTTTACATACTCATTATTTGGAACTTGTTCCTATGTAAAATTCTTGACATTCCTATTTAATGTGCTAAGAAATTGATACTATTATTATTACCATTTAGTTTTCTTCTTTTTTTTTAAATAATGCAACACTTTCACATGTAAGACCAATTTAACTGATAGGGGAAATAAATGCACAAGCAATTAGTTGATGGGTCTAGGAGTGGAAACTCTAATTTAGATTAGATGATAGGAAATTGCGATTTGGGAGGCTTATTTTAGTTACAATGAAAATTGACAAGATAATGAAATTTCCAATGCACTCTATATCAGTGTGATAAATAGATCTAAAATTCAGAATTAGGTTATTTGGTTTATTTATCCATTTAAGAAAACAAGAAAACTTCTCATAGAGAGTAAACAAACACATTTTTGCATGGAAATATGTAATGCAATGATACTGGGCTTTCAACAAAGTGAGAATATTAACTAAACTGTGCCAACCTCTCATATCAATGCCCAGATATATGCATTTTGTGTATATATATATATATAAATGATTGGGTAAACCTTACTGAAATCTAATGTGCTTTCATGGTCAAGATTATCTGATGATCAATACAATATAAAAACCGTCTTCATGATGGACTGTGATTGCTAAAGACCTTCAAAAATTCAAGGCCATTTCGATATCATTTTTAAAAGTAGATAAAAATAACACTATAATGGTAGTTTGAGAAAGAAAACATTTATAAGTGCTTTTTCCTCTTCATTTTATGATATATATATTAAACAACAAACTATGCTATATACCAAATAACTTTTAAATTAAGCAACATCTTATCTTTAAAAAAATTATCACTTTTAACATCATTACAAAATCTAGTGCAGGTGACATGCAACAAAGATATCTATAATATAGCTTAATATATTTCAATAAATTATCATGAGAAAATATTATTCACATGTACCCAGATATTTAATTTAATCTTTTGATTTCATTAATTCTTTGTTTTTCCTTATGAACTCTTCTTAACTACTTGGAAGCTAACACCTTGTGAATGATGTAAATTATTTCTTCTAAGAATGTGTTCCTTCTCTCATTTGTTAAACTGTTTTCTTTTAGACCTGCTGTTCAAATATTTTTGACTAAGTGATTCCTAATTTCCAGGACTAAATTACTCTTACTTGTTTGTTTTCCATTTTGTATAACTCATATTACATCTTATTTATATGCCCCATACATTTGAGTTCTGCAGTAAATATTCAGTAATTGTCCAATTGAACAAAATGTTAGGCTTCTTAAAACAGATACTTCTGAGTGAAAACAGGTGGAAGGGTTAGCATATAACTGTGGTTCTTAAAGCAAGTATAATTTATAAAGAAATCTTTCAAGCTATTTACTTATACACTGGTATCATAATTATTTATTTAGAGATTTTTTCATAAATTGAGTTATTTGACTATAAGCTGAGATAAAAATGTGATACATATTAACAAATACAAATGACAATGACTGAGTACAAATTATATCCCTGGTTTATAGTGTTGAACATTGCAATTGCTAAATCAGTTAATTAGCTAAAAACCATCTTTTCAAAGTGATATAAACCATGGTATAGCACGGTTTTCTTCTGTGCTTCCTAAAAATTGTACTGTAAGATTTCATGCCTGTCTCTTTTATTCACAGAAGCAGAAGCAGCAAATGTGGCAAAAAGTTTGCAATCCTCTATATCTCTTTTTTCTTGCCAATTTTAAAGTTTTTTTTAATGGTTTTCTCATTATGCTAGTATGGTTTTACTAGTGGATTGTTTAATTATATAAAAGAAATAGTACAATAACAGTATAATCACATAAAATTTCATTAAACTAATACTGACTGTCAAGTATATTATTAAATGTAGATTTTTGTACTTTTTTGATGTAAGGAGCCACAATTATATTTATTATGTCACTTGGAAAAGGACAAATTAAATATGGTGCATATAGAAAGCAACTGTAGCAATAGAGCTTAATAAAAGTAAATTTTAGACACAATAATTGTTTTACGAAATTTTATTAATTACTCTGTTCATTTGTTAGCTTGCCTTTAATTTCAGATTTATAATCACAGATAAAACATATAACAATTTGGCTGTTTCTCCTTACAATTTAAAAAGTCACAAGTCTCAGATGCAAATTTTTCTCTCAATCTTCATTAAATACTCATTCAACCTTAATATAATTTCCCTCAATATGAAATTAAGTTAATTTCTCTGTTCACATTTATAGATTATTTCATCATACCGATAGTCAAGAATAAGGTAGGCACATAAATTCTGATATTCATTAATTTTCTTTATAATCTTTGTTTGTTGTGATTGTTTATGATTTTAAGATTTTAAATAATCTTTCCCAGGAAATATCATATGCTATGATCAGCACTATCACCAGTGTGATCTAATTTTGCATAAATAAAGGCAACAAATTATTCATTTATTGTTACTTATTCTTATCCTTCATTGCCCTTTCTGTTTCTTAACTTAAGCAAGCCTTTAGTTTTCTTTTTGTGTTTATATCATGTGTTTTTCAAGAGAACTTAATCAAATGTGTTTTCTATCACATTGAAGTCATTTCATTCTTCTATTTTTCTAAATTTTATAAAGTTCTGTTTGATCTAAGTTTTGCTAATGCCTGCTTCTAATATGATGTTTTGATTTGCCCTAATACAACCAAGATTAGGGTTTTGTTTGGTCATAAAAGTTATTGGCTTTTGCCACAAATAACGTGGCAAGACACTGTACATGTATCTATAGATTATAGTTCTACTCAAGTAATTTTTATCATTTTCTTAAAATGAAAGAAAAGAATATTTCAATGCCTTAAAATGATTATATTACTTACCTCTACTAGCTACATTAAATATGATTTTGATTTTCCATCTTGAAAATGTACATTTTAGAAGGTTTCTGAGTTGAACCCCAAGGGAAGTCTTTCCTATGCAATTACCCTTGTTTATCATGTGTTTGATTTTATTTTACACATTATCTGACAACAAGAAAAGATCCATGATCTTAATCTTGCTGATCCTCCTATATCCATTAGGCAAATGCCCAATTTAACAAATGAGTCTTCTGCTTTACCCTAAAACCAGAAAACTCATTTTTTCTCAAACTGATCAATGAAACTAGTTTAGAAAATCAGTTTCTTTTTTTAATGAGGCAGCATAACAAAGAAAGAAAAACCATAACTTAAAGGCATTGCTTAAACATGAAAACCACTTTTTAAGACTAAGAATCTAGATTGCATAGATATTCCAGATAATATTAGAGTGTCTGCACAGTGGCACCTGCAATTAAAGGCTGCCTCCACTACTCCCTGAGCTTTATTATGATTACGACTATGAGCATTATTATTTGCAATAGCATCTTGCTTTCTTGTCCAGACTGTTCTCGAACTCCTGGGCTCAAACAATCCTGCCTCAGTATGAATTTTATGTTTATTATTGACAAACAAGTGGACAATATATAAACGTGCAATAGTGTCTGAGACAGTGTAAATGTAATTCATAAACGTGTGTTAAGTTAATATGGCATAAAATCACCTTGATGCTATATTCATGATGTGTGCTTGATTAAAAAAAAAAATTCTAACTTATATTCTTTCAGTTTTAAAAACCTAGAAAAATATTCTTAATGAAAAATCACATTTCAATTTTTAAAAATATTACCTAAATAAGCAATGATTTCGCTGGTTTGCAATCTAGTTTTCAGAACATTTAAACAACAACAACTACAAAAAAGTTATTGAAGCACTCTAAAAAAGATCTCACGTTGGATGTTATTAATGCAGGAAGGTGATCAAGTCCTGGTATCATCTGTCATGAAATTTATAGTATTTTTAAAGATCGTGAAGTCATACAAATTAATGCCAAATAGGCAAAAATCACAGGTTCAGTTAAGAATTAAAAACAAGTTTTCTAGAATCTTATACATTCATAGACTGAATTTATAAATAGATAGTAAATAGCAATTTCCAACAATTTATGTATTTTTTTCAACATTTTATATTCTTTCAATAATCATGTCCAACTGTCTTTTTTTTTTTCTCATTAACTTATTTACTGTGTTCATAAGACACTTATGGCTGGTCAGCTAATAAGGTTGGAAGGAGTATTTATTTTACTGATACACAGTGGAAAATGAAAAAAGAATTTCACTGGCAAAACTAAACTTCCCTAAATATTTACAATAGCCAGAAAATAGACCTCATATTGGGAAGAGGAGACACTGTGACACACTGGGTCTTAGGGAGATTAGAACTAAGGTTTATGCATGACACAAAGCAGCTCTGTGGAGTAAGTTACTATTATACTTGTATGCTTTCATATCAAACATAATAATGTTAAGAATAGTTATAATAAACTAAACCAAAAAATAACCATTTATGAATTTTGGTTATGAGACTAATCTTCCTTTTTCAAAATATTTTCTTTGCATTTTCACTTCTACATCCCAAAATACAGTCATGCCTGCTTTACAACAAAGATATGCTCTAAGACATATGTTGTTGGATGATTTTGTCATTGTAGAGAATCATAAAGTGTACTTATACAACCTAGATGGTATAGCCTACTATCACCCTCTCTATATAATATGAGTTATAACTCCTAGATGACAAACCTATACGGAGCACAGTAGGCAACTGTAACACAATGGTATCTGTGTATCTGAACGAAACATAGAAAAGGTACAATAAAATTACAGTATTGCAACCTTATAGGACCACAACCTGGATGAATTTGGAGTTGATCATACTCAGTGATGTATCACAGAAACAAAGAACAGAGTTCCATATTCTCTCACTCACAAGAGGATCTTGAACAATTATAATGCTATAAGAAAGCGATTGGCAGTAGTGGGAAACTGTCAGGGGAGAGGGTTGGGACTGGCAGTTGAGGGAAACTGCTAGGGGAGGGAGGGGCATACCTCATCAGCAGGAGTACCTGTACCATCAATGTTTATATACCTAACCCTGAATTATACCCCACATCTTTTTAATAAAATTTGTTTTTAAATGTCATCCTGATCTCTTTTACACAGTACTCCTTTATTATATTTCATAAGGTTCTGTTTAAGTGCTCCCCTAATTTACTATTTATAAGTGTTTTAAATTTTTACTTATTTTCAATCATTTATTTACATTTATTTTTCCAAGTAGATTGCTTCCTGTAGGAAGTCAGTTTTATAATATATTTGTACTTCACATATTTACATCTCCAATATTTAGCTCAAATCTTGGATATAAACAGTGGCTATTTAAATGTTTGATGACTTAATTAAAACATACAATTTAAGAGAAACAGACTTGAGTAAAACTTATCAAAATAAATATTTAAGAGAATTACTTTATAATATCAGAGTTTTATTCATAAATAAAGAGGATTTCCCAACATACTCTATATTCCAGGTGCCTTGGTAAACTAAAGTGCTGAGAATGGTAGCTGCTGAAAAAGAGGACATTTTATGTCATACAACTTCAAATTGTATTGAATTTGTATGACAATTGAAATTGTATGACAATCACGATTTTAAAATTTTCTTGGGCAACCCCCTCAGGTGCCCTCCCACTGTGTAGCTTTTCTATCCTCTCAATAAATCCTGTTTCTAAAATAAATAAGTAAAATTAAAGTAAAATACGATATTCCCATGCAGCTTCCTGGATTTAGGGGGCTGTGTGACAGCATCGTGTCCCTTCATGTAGCTGATCGCCTTCTTAGGTCAAGTGTCAGATGTCTAACTTTTCATAAGGAATAAAATAATATTGACTTCAGATGCATCTTCTTAATGCTTCTGCATATACTTGTAAAATGTATTATCTCCTAATTCCTATAACAATTTTTAAAAACGTATGGACATGTGCTTTATCAGTTCAATATATTAGAATTGTACTCTAACATGCTTAAAAAGTAAATCTGGGCCAGGCACGGTGGCTCACGCCTACAAACTCCAGCACTTTGGGAGACCGAGGTGAGAGGGTTGCCTGAGCCCATGGGTTCGAGACCATGCTAGGCAATTTGGTGAGACCTCATCTCTACAATAAAAAAAAAAAAAAATAGCCTGGAGTGATAGTGCATGCCTGTAGTTCCAGCTACTTGGAAGGCTGAGGCAGAAGGATCACCTGAGCCCCGCAGTTCGAGGCTGTGGTGGCTGAATGCATGCCACTGCAGTCCAGCCTGGATGACAGAGTGAGACTCCGACCAAAAAAAAAAAAAAAAAAAAAAAGTGAATCTCTTGAGATTCAGGGTTGATAAGTAGGACCTCAGGGGTTTAACCCTGAACTTAATACTCATTGGCTTTTTCTTTGACCTCTCTATGACAAGCAATGCTATTTTAATTTTCTCATGAAAACTTTAAAAGTGATTTTGTATGTATCTATGTATTTTTTCAACATAGATAACATAGATAACAGTCCTTTAAAATTAGAGTTTGTATGTTTAATAGATTTCCCTTTATGCCAACTTATCCTATACCTATATTGTATATTCGAAGCAGAATGAGCATACAATCGAATTGCGATTGCTCTAAACTTTCAGCGAATTCTTAAATGGTCTGTAATATATTTTCTGTCCTCTATCCCTTAAAAAAGTCAACCACAAACAATAGCGTTTAACAACATGTTTTTAGTTAAAATACTTAAAATTGTGCCATCGACTAATCATTTTTAAAAGGTCAGAGAACATCGACCAGTAGAAATGTAAGCTAGCTGGGTGGTGGGCAGGCACCTGTAGTTCCAGCGACTTGTGAGGTTGAGACAAGGAAATGTCTTGAGGCCAGGAGGCTAGGAGTTTTCTGTGTACTATAATTGCACCTGTGAATAGCCTGGACAATATAAACAGACCCTGTCTCTTAAAAAAAAAAAGATATAATAAATTAAAACAAGAAAGAAAAGAAAATGGAAAGAAAGACATTTAAGCTAAGTGTCTCAAAGTAGAATTCAGTTTAGGTGAGGGTTGATGGGTATGTCGCTGTGAAACTGTTGGTAATTTTATTATTATTTATGTATTAACAAGAGCTCAGCTTTTCTATTTTCAACAGAGTTCTCTTTTCCATTTTTCAGTGTCCCGCTACACTCTGACTGAAGCTACTCTCTGATTATTACCAAGTCTCTCCTTCCTTGCCTTTGCCCAGCTTCTCATTTTCTCACTTTATTGATATCGTTCTTTTGCTTTGTTTAAAACAGATGAGAATATTACACTTACTTTGCATTATATCCTATGTAAAACTGTACCTGGTAAACTCTAGAGAAAAGATTCCAAAGGCCCTTTTCTTGTGAGTGAGGGTAAGAAGGGTAACATCTCAACAGAGTCCCGGTTATGCATATGAGATTCCAGTGGAATGAGTTGCCAAAAAAATATCTTCCTGTATAGGATCGGTAAGGTGACAAGGAAGATACAGTAAGTTTCAAAGCACAAAAAAAGGAGGAGACTTATTGTCTTAAGGACTATTTTCTCATGTTAAAAAGGATTGGGGAAATTGAACTGCCTCCCATAATCCCCAAAAGCATTGGTTAGTCAACAGTATCTAACAACTTTGACACCTTAAAACACTGCTTACCTTTTCGTTTAGAAGACTGTACATGTTTGATATGAAGACTGCACATGTTTGATATGAAGACTGTACATGTTTGTACATACATGATGAGAGTCTGGTGAGGTTGATGATGTCTCATAGTTGAAATGAACCAAGATGGGTTCATCCATGCCCATCCTTAAGAAGACCATTATCTAATTGCAAACTTGACATGTGATCACAGAGCCTCTGGAGAAAGTATTTCGTTAATAATAAATTCTATAATCTTACAGTTCTATATCTTAGAATTACATTCTTTCTCTTCAGAAATTAGCACGAAAGTTGTAGTACTGTTTTCAAAAGCAACAGAGTATAATTAACTTATCTAACCTTTAAACAGCTCTTTCAGAATTTAAAGGTCTCTGGCTACAAATTTGGTGTTTTGAAGGACCAGGAAAAAAAAAGACTAAATTTTCACTCTCTAGGGTAGCAAATCTTGACAAGAGATAACATGATGAAATATCAACTAAAAACAAATTGTGTAATGCTAATGGAAAATTGATGTTGTCTATGTGAATAATCTTATAACTATACAAAAATTCAGCATAAATGTGGGCATTTTATCTTCTTGAAGTTAAATAAACCTGATGAAGTTTCCCATTGTCTGCATTTCTTCCATCAAAATACACAAGCAATTATATTATAATTGTTTTTTTTAATTTTTAGATTGAAAGATAGAAATTATGGCCATCATTCTTTTACTGTCAACAGATATTAACATTGATTGGCAATACAGTTCATTGACTGTCTGATGGACACATCATTACTAAGAAAAATAATTTTTTAAATGCTGCTAATTGAATTATGACAGCCCATCAATTTCAGAGATATTAAAATACAGAAAATATGTGTTAAGAACCAGTGAATACAGAAATAATCAGTAAATTTGCTACAGAAAATTTCTGAAATATTGCAAAATAGTAGGTTTTTATTTTGCAAGAATTAACACAATATAAGCATTACTATATATTTGCAAAATTAATTTGTTGAGATAGTTTTAAGATTGTTATTATTTCTTTGTAAAACAAAATTTTTAAATTCTTAAACATACTATAATTACTTAAAAGTGTTCACAGATGAAATTAGACATTTCTAAAACAAAGTGTTGTGTTTTATATCACAGTTACAGTGATTTATTGAGAACTGATATTTAGAAGGAATACTGAAAAAGAAGCTCAAAATACAGACGTTTCTAAATATTTTCAATGATCATTCCAAGGAAATTCATTCAGTATCAGAAAAAAATTATTACAATTTTAATATTATATATGAATAAACTGTTATGTTTTATTTTTGAATAAAAAGGTTCTCTGAGGTATTATAGAATCATTTTTCTACAACCAAGTCTAAAATTTGTATAATTGTTCAATGAACCTCCAACCCTAAGGAATGCAATCTAAAAATTCTTGTATTCCATTCAACCCAAAATATTTTACCTTTCTTTCAGTCTAAGAAATTAATATCAGAGTGATAATGTTCAAGAGCTCTTCAAGAAAACATTTTGGGATTACAACCTCAATTCACTCATACTGGATGATTTTAAAAGTAAAGCACTAAACAAAATCTTTCTAATAATAGGTGTGTTTAAGACAAATATTTTATAATAGACTATATATGTGTCTTCGAATTACTGAAATGACTCTGCAATCTGGAAAGTTTATATATATATTTGTTCATTTACAAATTTTTATTTATTTATATTTATTAATTAAATAATCATTTCTAAAATGTTGATTCTTAACACATATGATTATTCTCATCTATCTTTAAGGAAAATTAGGGGAAACTGTTTTGGAAAATATGTCAGAAGCTCAACATAATGCTGAGCTTAAAGTTTTACAATCTGCACTCCTTTTTAATATTTTAGCAAATATCAATATGCTTATGAAAAGCAAAGCAAATTATATGTTTGGCTGCATTTGATGGCAACCGGGGGACATATCTCAATCTTCAGGTGAGAAAATGCTGACAGTGAGAATATAGCATGAACATTGACACTTATTTTGGACAAGAAATAACTAACTCAGGACACCATTGTGCATTATTTTTTTAAAAAAATTAAATAAATTATTATCAGAGTTTTCAATTATTATTTACAATAGTCATACAATCCTTGAATTTGTGGACTAAAACTCAGACTTCTTTTTATCTGTGTTGTGACTCACAGAGGAATCCGGAGGGTAGTTTCTCACTAATATACTAAGGGAAATTATCAGCTCAGAGCTCAGCCCATGATGTTGGCATGTTAGCCTACTTAAGCTCTTATATATTGAAATAATGAAGCAAAAAATGCTAAATACAATATTTGAGTTGATGCCTGCTTGTTACATATGCATATGTATATATTTCTATTTATGCTATGTGTGTACATGGATTCTAAAAATGCAATGTATCGGTAATATCTATCTATTTTCTACTCATCCAATTGCTGGAGAAAAATACTGATAAATATCCTTCTCCTGACCTCTTAAAAACAATAAATTTTTCACATAGAATACACCATTTAATGTGTCTGTGGAGGGGAAGGTGAGTTTTCTTTCTTTGTTTTTTCCTGAACTGGAATTGGAGAGGAAGGGTTAGGGACGAAAGGAACAAAAAAAGAATATAAGACAACTTGAGACCACAGGGCTCCAAAACATATCTTCTGAAACCAGAAGGAGCTAGCCATGTAATCTTCCATAATTCTAAAGCTTCATGATTCTAAGACATTTTTGCGGAAAATAAAACTACTTCTGTATATGTCTTGTCAAAACTACTATATTTCAATAATTGTCCTTGTTATAAAAGGCTTTTAAGCATTTATAGTAGATTAAAATGATCAGTCAGCAATAAATTGGCAAAAATTTGATTTTTGTTTTGTTTAAATCCTGCAATAGACAGCTATAGTGACTTTCCTTCCATTTATGGGAGTGTGGTGGTTATTTGTATAAGCTGTTGCTCATGGGGTGAGAAGCAATTGCTTTGTCTATGATTAAACATAACTATTCGGAGAACTTAGCCATTTTATTTTTCAAGTCCCAAAGTAAACAGCATGCCATTTTTTAAACATCAGTTATAACATGTTTTTTTCACATGAGCAGAGAGAAACAGATAAGATAAAGGAAAATGTGCAATTAATGCTTTTTCATTTAGTAGAAACATTTGAAAAGGATTTATCTTAAGTAGATTTTAAAATATCGACTCTGAAAAACAAAGAATGTATGCATATTTGTAAACGTATATTATCAATAAAAATTATGACGTTGACCAATAAATTAACCACTTGAATATATATTATCAAAAATTATTAACTAACCATTGTTAATTTGAATCACAGGAACAAGCCATACACACATAATCTGATCATTTCAACACATATATTAAAATTCCTCTTTCAATTTACATGTTTCTTAAAGGAAAATGACATTTTGTGTTTCTGTTGTTATTAAAGCTTTACAATTAGTGTTATGAAATAAACAAATCAACAGTCACAACGAATATCCAGGTTTATCCAAGTATTTTTATCAGAAACAAGTAGAAAAGAACATGCTCAAGTCAAAGACCCCCATGAAGAGCAGATAGTTTGAGAATATAAAACAATGGTTTGAAAAAACAAAGAATAAATATTATGGGGGAGAAAATGAAAGTATAGAAAATTGAAAAACAATTAAACAATACATGAGATCTATTAGCAGTGCTATTAATTATAAACTACTTATCACTGAAAATGTTAATGGAGTGTTAATGATCTTGAAAATTGCATATGGTTGAACAAAGTCTACTGGAAAAGAGTTTCCAAAGCCAAAGCACTTCAAAGAAAGAGAAAATGTAAAACCACTTCTAAACCCACTGCAGTAACTCTCTTTCTACTGAGCCACAATTCACCAACATGTTGAAAATTCAAGCATGTCTTTAAAATTAATGGCACCAAATAAATATTGGTTGAATGAAGTTCATTGGAATGCAGCCTCAATAACAATACTAAACTATATTTGCACCAGGTTTTTATATAACTACAAGAATTGCTATGGCAATAATTAGATTCTCAAGAAATTATATCAACCTCAATGTGAGACATATCAATATTTAATACTAATTATTAAGACCTGTTTGACATCAATCGGGCAAATGTAATGTAGTAATCCATACCTTTGTCTAGACTGCCATCAGTGAATTCATTGGTTAAGTTGATAGGATTCACATTTTTGGATGTTCGTATTTTATCCAAACAAATTATTTGTAAAACTTTATGACTGCATTCAGTATAAAAGATGACATTTTGAATGTATTTCCCAGTTAGTATGTTTAATTCAAAGGTAAAATGGGTGTTTAATTCATGCTTTAGTGATTCGATCACCATAGAAAGACTTTACTGATTCCTTTTGCATGTCATGAAATGTGTAATAGGATGCTATATGTGTGTTATGAGTTTGTCTCAGAATTTTGCCAATGTTTGCCAGTCTGAGAACAATTACCTTAGGGCCAACTATCTCATATCTTATAGTGAGAGAGTTAGGGTATCTATGCATTGGCTGTACTTCTAAATTATAAAAGAGAATCTGTCAGATTTTGTGAATGCAGCCCATAGCTTTTGAAATGAGCTGGGCTGAAAAAAATTAGTGGAGAGAGGGAAAGAGAGAGAAGAAAGAGAGACAAAGAGGGAGAAGGAAGAGAGGGGGAGAAGAAGAAGAAGAAGAAGAAGAAGAAGAAGAAGAGAGAGAGAGAGAGAGAGAGAGACCATTTGGAAAGAGTTATGACAGTCCTTTCACCATCGTGTAAGAGAGGCCAGGGGAGTGCTTCTTCCATACGTGAGGTTGGGTGAGAGAGAATTTCATCAGGACTACCTGGACATTGGTTAGTATAAGAAGTACTGTGGGAAACTAAAGTTGAATCAGCCTGAGGTACCAGAGCATCAGGATACAGAAAGCTGTATAGGCAGTGTGATGAATAATTTTGTGTGGCAGCAAGACTGGATACCCAGATGGCTGGTACAACATTATTTCCGGCTGTGTCTGTGAGGGTGTTTCTAGAATAGTTTAGCACTGGAATCAGTGGACTGAGTAAAGAAGATTTCCTCTCATCCATGTGGGCAGGCATCTTCCAGTCTGTTCACAGTAGAATACAATACAAAGGTAGGGGAACAGTGAATTCTATCTCGCTGTTCTTGAACTGAACATCCATCTTCTCCTGCCATGGGACAGCAGCTATCCTGGTTCTCAGACTCTCACCTCCCTGAACTTACACCAGCACCTGCCCCACTCCTGTTCCCCTCTTAGGCCTTTGATCTTAGACTGAGAATTGCACCATTGGATCTCAGGCCTTCAGACTCAGAATGAATTATACCCCTGGCTTTCCTGGCTCTCTGAGAAAATGGTGAGACTTCTCTGTCACCATAATCATGGAAGCCAATTCCCATAATACGCACCCTCATATATGTATGCTCTTGGTTCAGTTTCACCAAAGAGCACTGACTCATACAGAACGGGAGCTTCATATTCAAACAAAACTTGGCACCAGGGAGGAGAGAACAAAGAGCTGGGCTGTTGTAGACCAGATATGGGCATCGCAAGAGAGGGTTTCCTCTCTTGCATAAGACTTCTATGAATGTTTGCCTTATGAACTTTCCTGAGCACTGTTACTACTTTTTAAAAATAAATTCCAAATAAATCAAGGGAACATAGATATTATTGCATACTTGACTCATTCACCCTTGAATGAACTAAGCAGTTTGACAGCCTAGAGACATTTGGCAGTCAACAATTTCTGAAAAGCTACTTAACTGCTAAAGGTTTTATTCTCACTAAATTTAAGCCACCCAGGGCGATGCCCTTTTGACTGGCACAGGCTTTTCTTTCTCCTCCATCAAATAGAATAATTTTATGTTAATAATATATTATGTTATGTTTAAAATAAATCTCCTGTGTCTTCTATTAACAAGAGATTAAAATATGTTTGTATGCACTGGAATTTCTTATTATAGTACTTTCTATGTTACTTTACTTTCTAAATTACTGTCTAAATTGTATCTCAGGTCGGCCAAACTGCAATGAAGTTTTTGTATATAATTTTCTATACACAACATTTTAGAGTCAAACAATTTTGTTCTTGTACATTTTGAGCATTTCTATCACAACTTTTGCAAAAATAAATTGATCAATTTATGTATAATTTTATAACTTAATAGCATATTTTATACCATAACAATATGTACTCAGGGTTACTTTTCTTTTAATTAAGATTATTTTTTATGTACATAAAAGATTTGGGAAAAAGAATCATCACTGAAGTAATAACCATTTAGTACTTTGGAGTTACCATATAGTCTAAAAAAGTGTGTATATTTATTTTGCTTTCAAAATCTTCATAAAATTTATTTTATTAAAAAATTTCACTTTATGAATAAAACTTCATATACTTTTTTTGCAATTCAATACTTTTTCTTTGAGAAAGGAAAAAAGGTCTCAAAAACATGTTAAAGGCTTAGATTTGTTAATTGAATAATGATAAATGCAGCGATTCTTTGAAAAAATTCATTTATTTAAAACGTATTATTTTGCTTTATAACAGACATGTAGGGCATTTTTATATAACCATTGGGTTTTCTTATCGCCACTCTTCAAAATTTAAAAAAATACAAAATTGAAATTTGATTAAAACCAGTATATAGTTCACGTATAGCATATATATAAAAAGTTAGCTATGTGAAAATATTTTGGTTTATACCCAAATATACAAATATCTCAATATATAAATATGCAGAAAATGGACACCTTTAGAATCTAAAAGATTCATATATTATATGTCTACATTACTTTTAGTATTTGTATGTTATCTTTCTGAAAGTATAAGCAAAATGAGGTATGTATTTTTCCTTAAAAATAGAATCCTTTTAATGCATTTAACGTAGTGTTGTCTAAAGCATGTTGTCACAGATGCTCAAGCAGTTATTATATATTCAATTGAAGTTGAGTTTATTCAGTCAGCATAACATCTTGTCGGCAACCTTGCTAATCTTATAAAAGCCAATAAATACTGTATGCGGTGGTATTATCTGAGAAGAGCAATCTTGCCTAGGACACTGAGGGATTGTTTCTATCTTCCTTCAAGTGCTTTCATGAAATATTTACTGTGCAGATATACCAGTAGTGGATTTCAGTTTAATATCTACTCTGCATTGCAACTGTGTTGACGCAAGCGTTTGCCTTTCTTTGTGAATCTTGAAAATACGATTTTAGCTGATAATAATAAATCAAGATAATCAATTATTAATTATTTATGAGTCAGAAGAATAAACACCAGTGTAAATAGTTGTAATAAGATGATTAATTGTATAAACGTGAAATGCATTTTTATATTATTTAAATTTGAAACTCCAATCTCCATACCATTATGGTCTCAGTAATATAGTAGTCACAGAGTCTGCTTAAGGTATGCAATTCAGATGCAGACGCAGATTGAAAACAGACAAGCTAGAGCCTTTATTTTATGTGCAATTAATCTTAGGGAGAAAGTGTGTAAAAAGTAAACTAAACCAGAAAATTCTGAAACCTTTTATATAGACTGAAAGGAATAAGATATATTATGTTTACACATTGTAAACTCTTTCTAAATTGCAACAAATAAAAAAAAATACCTCCGTATAGTCTGAATTGAATATTTTTAAGGAGTCCAATACTCAGTTATCCTTTACTCTGTGTATGTTTACCAGAATATCTGTCTTCCCTGAGAAGGATATAAAAGAGATTATAAACCTATAGAACCATTTTCTTCCCAGTTATCAATTTACCAAGGAATAAGACTGGTTTGGGGGAAAAAGTATAAGGTCAGTTTCTCACAAGAGACTGAGACTCTGAGAAAACTTGGGTCCCATATCAAGCTTACTGGGGACACCACTCCAGGTAAGGGTTTCAATAATCAAGTAAACTATTTGACCTATTCAATGGATACCCATAAGCTATGCAAGTTTCAGGGGTCTCTGAAACAAAGTGGTCATAATGGCAGTTAATGAAAATTATGCACGAACTCAAAAACAGGAATGTCTTTTTATCAAAAGATACAGAAAGATCAGTAGAAAATAGTGTCCAGTCTGCCAACAGCAAAGACCAACACTGAGATCCCAGTGTGGTACATTACCTAGAAGAACCAGCTACCAGGAGAAAGGTTGACTTTTCTGGACTATGTTTATCCAGGCAAGGAAAAACACTTTACCTTCACTAGAATGACAGTGATTTGAATATTGATTTCCTTTTCCTAGACTACGTATTTTTGCCAAAAAAGAAACAAAATGCTGTATCAACACTAGAGGTATTCCATTAATTATGTTTCTAAACCAATAACTAAATCAAACAAATGAAATGAGGTCTAGAATGTTATTCACAGGTCTCAGTTATATTAGCATACCTGCTTGTTATGCAGTTTTTATTAACCATCTTCTCAACTGCTAGTCCAGTAGAATAACACAATGGCTTATTGAAGACAATGTACTGTGTTGGCTGGGACCACCATCTTGGGATATCAAGATTTTGGCCTGTAGGATATGGTATATTATAAATCAGTGGCATGTTTAAGGTGTTATTTCTTCTATAGACAGAATATAAGGACCTTAGTACCAAAGTAAGCAAGTTTCCTACAGAATTGCCTGCTTTCCATTCTTGTGACTTTGAGATCTGTTTTCCAAAATGTTTTGTTATCTGCTGGGGGAATGTTCACCCAAGATGGTACAATGGACAGTCAGCTTAGACCTGTGTTTTGAACTTCTCATATCAGTGAGAAAAAATGGTGTCCAGTGTGTTTAGGCTTCAAGTGACAAAGTAGAATAAAAAGTGGTTAAGATCATGAACTCTGAAGTGCAATAGCATGGGTTTCAATTTCAGGTAAGTAACCACTGAGCAAAGTTAGTTATGAATTCTTTCACAATTTTCTCATCTATAAAACGTGATTATTAATTAAATTTGAAAAGTTTTTTGAAAAGTTCGTGGTCTCTATTAAATGATATAAACATGCTTATTATTTACAACAGTATTAATACTAAAAGGAAATAATGTTGCTCCAGCTGGATAAGTAAGAAGTATGATGGAACCCAGGAGGTCCTCTGGATTGCAGCAAACAATGGCAGAATGATTGCAATCAAATGCAGACATGCCAATGGGACCACCAAGGTTCAGACCTTTCAGGAATAATGCTTTGAATTATCCTACAAGGGAGAAAAACAATACCTTAGGACTTGAGAATTTTGAGGAAATTTGAAGGACTAGAGTGGGAGTGAAGGAAGAACATTGTGAATTTGTGCTATGTGTTCAGGATCAATTTCAGGAAAAAGGCTCAAGTCAAGTTTTATGGTTTAATTCTTGCTTCATTCTCCCTCTCCCTTTCTGTCTCTTTCCCTCTCTTCTCCTCTCTTCTTCTTCTTTTACCCTTTCCCCACCCTCCTCCCTCTCATCTATTTTCCCTCTTTTTCTCTTCATGCATGTCCTCTCTTTAGTGCACTGGCACACTCTCTGTTCTATGTTCTTTCTCTGTTTCTCTTTCACATTGTCATCAAAATTACACCTTTTTCTTTTTATTTGTTACTTCTGCTAATTTACTATTTTTTCTCTTTTTTAATCTAGAATTTTATATAGAATGTGTTGCCTATAGATTAATTTATAATTTAATACATTGATCAAATCATATCAAGAGGAATATCTGACTGAAACAGAAGAGGAATGATGGTGTTGCTCTCATTGATGGGGGAAACCAAGAAAGGGAAGAGGAATGTTGACTGTGGAACATAGACCTCTAGATGTTTCTGGAAGAGTCAATTGTGGGGGGAAAACAGCCTACAAGTGAATGCATGTAATTTTGAGGCATAAAAACAACAGATATTTAAGACTTTCCTCCATACCAATATGTCCAAAGTAGTGCTTTTTTTAAATTTCAAAAATTCTTTATCAAAGGCAAGAAGAAATATGTTTCTTTGCTATCAAGTCAAACATTGAGTCAAGTACTTAATATCTCACTTGTGGAAAATCTATTAAAACTATTTATAATGCAACATCATTCTTATTTTTATAGATGATAAGAAATAATTTATAGGGTATATGGTGTAATTTTTGCCAATGCCGTATAGCTAAAGAATGATAAAATTTGTTCTCCATCCAAGTTCAGATTAAACACAAGGACCACATTTTAAAATTTTTTTTTGAGTTGGAGTCTCACTCCATTGCCCAGGCTGGAGTGCAGTGTCATGCTCATGGCCTCTGCAGCCTCAACCTGCTGGGCCCGGTGATTCTTCCACCTCAGCCTTCCAAGTAGTTGGAACTACAGGTGCCCTGGGCTCAAGTTATCCTTCCATCTCAGCCTTCCAAATAGATGGAACCACAGGCATGTGCCATCATTTCCATTTAATTTTAAAAAAGAATTATTATATAGTCGAGGTCTCACCAAGTTCTCCAGGCTGGTTTTGAACCCCTGGACTCAGGCAATCCTCTTGCCTCGGCCTCCCAACTGGTGGGATTATAGGCTTGAGCCACCTCACCTGGCTCACTTTATTTTTTTAATGTCATACTTTCTTGAGTGATGTGAAATCAGAGTTGAGCAGGATGTGAAGAGGATGATACAAAAAAAATTTATGTAGGAAACAAACAAACAAAAAAAGCCTCTTAGGGTTACTATAGGTAAAGGTATACAATTTTGAAAACGTTTGAATGGTCAGAAAAAAGCAAAATGTTATTCATGGTTGGAAAGCAAGGAAATGAATGGAAATGAATCTGGAGATATAGTTTGGTGATGATGAAGATTTAATTCATTTATCCTAATGATAATGAGAAATAAACAGAGTATTAAAGTCTAAAACACAGCTATGTGAACATAGTAGTGGATTCCACTATAGGAATGAGTGTGAATAAGGGTACTATCTCAGTAGTCAGAAATCTAGATTGCATAGAATGGAAAAGCAGATGTCAAGTCTTCTTATACAACTAACAAAATAATCTCATCCTCAGGCCTGAGAAGTAACACAACGTTTAAATAACTAGCACGAAAATACTTCACACTACTTCTTACAGATTCGTAAATCCACAAAGAATGCAATGGGTCCACATCTCTTTTTCTTGATCAAATGAGAGCAGTCTCTTCTTTAATCATGTTATAAGACTTTTTGTTGTTGTTGTTGGTCTGTGAGTAGAGGCAGATTGACATGGGCAGAGGTCCAGGAATTCCAAATATAAGAAATATTTGCTAGTATTCTATTTGATTGGATTCCACTTACTTCTCTTTGATTATCACCAAGTCTTTTCTTCTTTTTATTGTTCCAGCAGAAAGAAAAAGGAGGGAGCAAAATTCTCTGAATTTTAATTTCAAGTGTAGAAGCATTTCTGCATTTAAACTTTTGCTTTTTTGGGGGTAAAAGATATTTCAAATAATATCCCTGTGCTTAACACTAAGCATTTTGACACAAGGGCAAGTTAAATAGATTTAATTCTTGTCTGTTTTTTCATAAAAGAGATAATAAATATGTAAACAAAGTTCTATCAGTGTTCTGATCCTTTTTCCAACTTTTATTTGAAGTCAGAGGCATTTTTACTTCTATTATTCCTTAATATTATATTGAAACTTCACACTGAAATCTCTTTCAACTCCTTTACTTTTGCATTTCATGACAGTTATTGTTTGGTTTCTGAGCTTTTGTCTCTGAGTTTTTAGTAACTAGTAGATGGTTAGGAAAAAAAGCCACCCATTAAAATATAACACACAAATAATTTAATGTAAGGTTTTAGAGCAGACATCTACTTGACCTTAATTTAAAGGGGACTCACAAAATCAGAACTGCTTAGTCAATTCAGATAACTAGGGGCAGTGTCAGAAAACATGAAATAATTTTTAGGCAGCTGAGAAATTTAGGCAATGAAGCCTTTTTTACACAGGAGGAAAATGAAACTTCAGAAATTATGCTCAAAGTTAAGTGATGATGTCATATTCTGATTGTCATATGGAGTGGCATAATACCATCTCCCACCCTCCAACCCCCTTTATATCCATGCCCTAAACCCTGGAACCTTTGACTGTGATGGTTTACATGAATTTGCAGATGTGATTAAAGACTCAGACCCTGAGATGAAGAGATTATCCTGAATTATTCTGGTAGATTCAATTTGATCACATAGCTCTTTAAAGGGGAAAATCTTTCTTGGCTACAAGAGATTTGACAGCTGAATAAGACGAAGGAAAGATTTGAACTATGACAAGGAGGGACCCTGACCTGCTGCTGCTGGTTTTGAAGATGAAGGGAGGGGCCATGAGCCAAGTTTTATGGGTCTAGAAGCCAGCACCAGCTTTTACATGACAGCTAACTGTGAAATAGACCTCAGTTCTACAGCCTGCAGGAACCAAATTCTACCAATCTCCTGGAGAACCAAAGACATTGAATTTTCCCTTGGTTCCCCAGAAAGGTATACATGCTTGCTGAGACCTTGATTTGCATCCAGTGAGAACCATACTGGACTGACTGCTGATATATGGTATTGTAAATAACAAATGTGTATTGTTTTAAGCTACAACATTTGTGGAAATTTGTTACAGAAATAATATAAAATTAGCATATCATGTTAACAGCGTGGGCTTTATTAAAATTAGGCAACAAGGAGACTTCAGCATTTTTAAAACATTATGATAATAAAATCAGAGCTCCTTTTCGGAAATGTCATGAGTCATTCTTGTTTCCTTAAATAGTTTATATTCCACCCATCTGCTTTTCTAAACAAAACCAACGTTTGTTCATGTATCTCCTTCCCTCTGCAGTTCATAAACTTGTAGGTCAGCGCCATCTGAATAACTTGAGAGTGGTTTATGACCTATTCTTATAGTGGAGTCATATAAATGAGCAGATAACCCAGTTCTTCTAGTGAGATTGTAAGAGGTGTACAGTACACTTCTGCAGGGATTCTGTGGGTTATCAGGGAAAGAAATCTTTCATGGAGTGTGAAAGGTGTAGCCCACAGATTTAACAGCTACTGACAGTCGTACATGGTGGGAATCAATCTTGTACTGATGGTGAAATTATGGACAACAAAGTTGAGTAAAGGAAATTATGTGAATCTTCCATGACATAACAGAGTCAAGTGTGGGAAACAACCTTGCCTGACGCTTCTGATACCTTTAAATTTCTTTTTTTTTTAATGCAATATTTTCTTTATTCCGTAGAACAGCCGAATGGGGTACATAATTACCCATCTACTACAGAATTAAAAACCAAAACAGCAACAAAGACTCAGGCTGGGAAGTTTAAATAATTGGCTCATGTAACTTTTTTTTTTTTTTTAAATAGAGACAGGGACTTGCTATATTGCCCAGGTTGATCTTGAACTATTGGCCTCAAGCGATCCTCTTGTGTCAGCCTCTCAAAGTGCTAAGATTACAGGCATGAGCTACCGTGTCTGGCCCTTTATAGCTTTTATTTGTTTTTATATGTGTATATATTTTTTAAATTTTTATTTCAGTACCTTTAGGAATAAAAATGCGTTTTGGTTACATGGATGCATTGTATAGTGACAAAGAGTCTGTGCTTTAAGTGAGCACTCCACTTCATATGAATTTATAACCAAACTCTCTCATTTGAAATTTAAGACATTTTATGTAAACTGCTTTTCTCCAGGTTTAAGTATCCTAACAAGGATATATTTGTACGAAGTAGGAGAAATTTAATGATCCCAATAAATATATCAAATAGTGTCTGCTCTAAATAATTGTGATTTTTAAAAATATAAACATATTATCTCCACCAATTTCTCCTTTATAATGACAGTAATGTTTGTTTATGCAATCGTATCTGCTATAGATTTCTGGTATATCTTCCTGTGTCCCACAAGGTTGATGCTGTTTTAGAATCACGTCTTAATACCCTCTATAATCATTTTGGACACAAAAATGACAATTACTATTTTGAATTTTACTAATGTAAAAATTGTAAGAACCATAACTATTTGTAACAATTCATATATTTTGTTTAATTGTTCTCTAATTCAAATTTGAGTAAATTAACTCTTGATTTTTTTCCTTGAATTTCACATGTATTCTGTCTATTAGACCAATTCAATATAGAACATCCTGTAAACTCACCATCTTTTGATATAATATCCAGACATAACTGTGCTAAAATACAATTGTAAACTAATACATATCTTAAATCATATTTTGCAAAATACCATTATCAGCACTAAACATCTTCTTTAATATACATTTTTCAAGACATTCAGCAAAAAGGGTGAAACATTATCAAGCTTTCTGCATTTCAGTACATTTATAGTTTGGTAAAAATAATTCTCAAATTATATTTTGGTGTCTTAATAAACTAAAATGTATAATAGAGGAGACAACATAAGAAAATATAGAAACTCTTCTAATATATTAGAAGAAAGAAAATTCTGAGTTTTTAACTTAACTTAATGCAAAGCTTCTTAATAGTCTATAATTTTTTTCAAAATAACCTTTCATCCCTAACCCAAATTTTGAGTACGAGAAGAGGAAAGAAAATAATTGCTGTGAAGAGAGAGGGAAGGAGAAAGGGGGAGAGGGTAAGATGGAGGGAAGGGGGGTAGCAAAGATGAGAGCAAAAGACAGAGAGAGGGGAAAGGATACTGGGAGAAACAGAGATAAAAAAATGTTCACTCTGATTTTCATGCTAGAGATTTTACATGAAAAGGTGTCTTTTTCTTTTGCTATTCATCTCTATTTAAAACTGTCCCTCCTGCAATTCAACAATCTGATATTTAATATTTATTGCAATTTATATTATTTATTCTACTACTTGCAAATTTAGCACACAAAATGACGAAAACATTTGGATTTGTTCTGATCTCCTTGTGTGTCAATGTTTATAAGATCAACAAATTTTTCAGCAGTGCTAGAATTACAAAAGAGGAGCATACATTTTTTTTTTTTAAGGTACTCAGAATATATGTGATGTTTGTTTATCTACTTGGAAATTAATGAAGAATTTCTTTCTTCTCAAAACGATGGACATGCAACTCAGAGCCTGAGAAAATTATCAATATCTTATCTAAATTAAAATCTAAATTAAATCTTTTTTTCCTCCATAATTTAACTTCTTGGTGAGTATTCAATTATTGTCATGATTTTATTGTTGTTCTTCAGACTGTGGAGAAACATTAAAAACATTGAAATAATTACTCAGAACAAAGTCATTTAATGCTGCATTCAAAGATTTTAAAAATGTAAAAACTGATGTGAGAACAGATAAAAGATCAGAAAGAGAATCAGAAACTCATGAAGGAAGAGTCTCATGATACTTCAAATGAACAAATGAACTTTCTGAAACTAGCAGAAAATAGAAAAATATTTAAGTCTGTATATAAAGTATGGGAAGTAGCACTATTTAATGTATCAATTTATGGGTAATTGGCCACATTTTTAACAATTACAACAAAAACTGTGTTATTCATCATTTAGTTTGTGTTCAAATATTGCTATAAAATGTATTGTAATACATAAGTTAAGTGACAGAATGCATGTCACTTGTGAGTTAAGAATTAATATTTATACATCCTCAGAATCATGTATTGAGGCAATCTTGTATTGTTGATGCCAAATTATTTATGTAATGCATACTTCTTCCTAAACACTCTCCTCTAATCATGTGATTCTTTACTGCAACATGGTCAAAGCCATACTGTCTCTGAAATGACAATATATATTGAAATTTAACTTTTACAGTTTTTACTAACTGTCAATCAGTACTTACTGGTACCTCACTTACTACTCTTTAATATCAGTTTTAAGTATTAATCTCTAAGAAATAAAAACTTGCCCTTCTTTCTGTAGTTAGTGTATACAAGTCACAAAGCACATTTTCTACACAAGAATGTTTACATGTCAATAATAGACTATTGAAATCTATGATAAAGGAATTAGAAGTCTGTTAACACTATAAATGGGCATTTTATTCCAATGAGTAAATCAATCAATAGCTTTAATAATTTCACCCACCACTACACGAATGTATGTATGTATAGAAAAGAAAGTTACTTATCTTCTTTTCCTTTTTAAATTTTTTTTCAAATTACTGTCAGAAGAAGAAAAAAGCCTCGATAATAAAAAGGATATTAGTATCCTTTAAGAAATATGGTATTATAAAGATACTAGATGTATTTTTAGTAATATCAAAATTTTTACATAACATGAAATGACAATAAGAGAGTGTAGATGATTTTAGTGTTACAAATAAGGTTTATTAGCACCCATTATCAAATTATAATATAGTTTTTATTGCTCTAAAAATTAAATTTCTATAGTTACATATTATTTTCAGTTGCTATTCAATGCAAGATCTTATTATTATTCAAAATCATAGCAAAATATTCTCAAACAGCTAGGTATAAAGTTAAATTCTTCAACTATTACTACTAAGAAAATACTAGAACACATATAATTCATGTATTCACATTATATTTGGAATACTTCTGTAGACACTTTTTGTATACATGGAGATTGCATTTTACAATGTGACTTTGTTTGAAATGAATAACTACATTTCCAACAGCTGTACCAAAGTTGAAAATCTCCAATGAAAGGATTTCTTGGCAAGCTATTTCTCTTGTTAAATAGTGACTGCACTGTGCTTGACATCTGTAATTTAAGTAATTTGAAAGAAAACACATTACTTAGCCAGCTGTAAATTCTACGATTTCATGATTAAGATTATAATCTATTAATCAATTTATACACATAAATGCATTATTGCTGAAAATAATAAGAATTTAAACACACTATAATCCATAAACATAATTAAAACAATAGTCTGCTACAGTCATTTATTTGCCTTCCAGCTGCTTGGTGAAATTACTGAAGTATAGAGTCAAACAGCTAATACCATGTTTAGTTTTGTTTATTGAAATAATAAAAGTGTGTTAATGACAAAGTGCAAAAATACATAATAGAAATTAATGTACTGTGAAATAAAATTTTGTTCAAAAATCAAAATGAGTTCAGTAAAAGCTCAAGCCTTTAGATGAACATTATATAACATACATTAAGCAAATATTGATCATTTTTTATTGAAGTGTATCTACAAATTATACACCATGAAAAATGACAGCAATATGCTCAAGAGAGACTAAGTCCAGTGTACGAAATTGCATTAATACAGTATTCACAAATTATTTTGTATAAACACAGAACACAGAGACTCAGAAACATCTGTACACACTGTACTTATTTTTTGTGTTGTTTCTATTCACCAAAATCACTAAGACACACTCTTGCATAGTTAATTCTTTTTTTTTTTTTTTTTTTTGAGTTGGAGTCTCACTCTGTCACCCAGACTGGAGTGCAGTGGCTGCTTCTGGCCACCACAGCCTCGACCTGCTGGCTCCGGCGATCCTTCCGCCTCAGCCTTCCAAGTAGCCGGAATTACAGGCATGCGCTACCATGCCCGGCTAGTTTTTTTTGATTTATTGTAGAGATGAGGTCTCGCTGCCCAGGCGGGTCTCGAACCCGTGGGCTCAGGCAATCCACTCACCTCAGCCTACCAAAGGCATGGGATTACAGGCTGAGCCACCGAGCCCGGCAACATAGTTAATTCTTAAAGCTAATTATTTTATGAAATCTGAATGAAAGTAAACCCTGAATATCTAATACATGGTATGTGACTCATGTATGCACATACAGAGAAGCCTATACATAATATCATTATATTTTATAAATAATATCATTGATTTAAAAATCAGAAATTATTATATTTAATATGTTTGAACATTGTCTAAGAAATAAGTGACCTTTTGGGCCACCAGAAACCCACTCCCCAACACTATACGATATGTCTATTTAAGGAATATGCAGGTGTATCCCTTGAATCTAAAGTTTTAGAAAAGAAATACCAAAAAGAGAAATAAGTGACCGTATAATTTTCAAAATTACAAAATCATAAATAGATGCCATTGTTTGCAAATGCATTAACTTACCAATGGATAAATCTTAAATGAATAAAACAACATAAAATTTTATTTGTATTAGGTAACATTCATATATTATTTTATAAAGATTCTCAACTGAAGTGCTTTATGATTTTATACATCAAAACTATGCTTTTGTACTCATATAATTTTTAAAAATTCTATATAGTTGAGTATTTGATAAACATGAACATTTAGACATCTAGAAGTGTATGTTAGTGCCAAATAATATCTATAACCATGTCACTTTGATTCTATTAATTGTTCAAAAGCGAGTAAACAAAAAAATTTCTGTTGTTAACTATGAAATTAAATGTAAAACTTTGAAAATAAAGATTATGTATTAACATCTACAACATTTTGGAGAGAATTATCAGACAAGGATAGGAATAGGAATAAACATACTTCAGTATAAATTTTCTCAGTGCAGTGACCATTTTATTTTGTTCAGTATAGACTTTGGATACATGCTTATTGAATTATGAAAAGATTGAATGCATTTTGAACAACATAATGAGCTGATAAAGTATTAATGCCAATTATAATTATAAGATTATGTAAGAATAAAATAAATAGTAAAAAAGTTTGATGTTAAAAACCTGACTCATCATCAGTTTTAAAATAAAGAAATAAATTCCAATTAAACATGTAAAGGGATGCTAAACAAATTTACCAAATTTTTGAATAATACTGAAGTAATATTCACCTTTTAAAATGCACTCTTTAATATTATTCTTAGAATGGGAATCAGTCACCCTCTACCATTCCATCAAACTATACCTAAGCTTTCAACCTGTCTTACATTAATCTAGATGATTATGTTTTCTGGGACAAGAAAATGTTAAAAGCAACAGGCTGATAATTAAACTACTTGTAAAAACAATGTCTTAAAAGAATGAATAGTCTTTTATTAAATCATTATAAACTATAAATTATTTGGTAGGAGCTATTACTTAGCATGCAAAATCACTAAAAAATAGGAAAAAAAACCTACAGGAATAAAATTTTATGAATGACTAGAAAATATTTTATTATTTTGCAAAATCCACCAACATTGACCAAATAATCTATATTTGTCTCTATCATATTATAATTATTAACTATTATTTGCATTGTTTGAATGCTTTATATCATTCTAACTTTATTGTTATAATTTAGTAATATAGTGCTATGATATCAAATGTACTTGATAAAAATAAATATTATTAAAATATTAATGAATATGAACTTTTCAGAGTATGAAAAATTAGAGATGAAATATTGTGTGTGTCTTAGTCACTCCTCTTTGTATCTCTTCTCTAACTCTGTTTGTTATCTTCATGTGAAGCCCCTATACGTATACTTTTGGAGCGGGGGTCTCACTCTGTTGCCCAGGCTAAAGTGCAGTGACACAATCACAGGTCATCACTGCCTCAACCTCCTAGGTTCAGGAAATCCTTCTACCTCAGTCTCCCAAGTAGCTGGGACTACAGGTGCATATCACCTGGCCTAGATAATTTTTTGATTTTTTTTTTTTTTAGACACGAGGTCTCGCTATGTGGACGAGACCGGTCACAAACTCCTGGGCTCAAGCAATCCTCTCAACTTGTCTTTCAAAAGTGCTGGATTAGAGGTATGAGCCACCGCACCTGTCCATAAAGCCCCTATATTAAATTAATTCTGTTTGTAATATGCTAAAATAAATTATTTGCGAGCGGTTTTCCATTCCATCCCAACCTGTGGAGGAGAGTCTAGGTAGGATGTCCAGTGTAGAGTAAGCTGTCCTCTACTTGGGCTTTTCCCATGAACAAGATTAGTCTGTCTCTTTCCGTCACCTAAACATGGCCTCAGCCTGGGAGATGGGTTTGGGGGTGGGGACCGCACCGCAAAGAATCAGATTAGTAGAGAACAGAATGATACAGTACTTGGTCTCCTGAGTAACGACAAAGCTATCTTGAAAACTAAAGGCATAGAATAAACAGTGAAGATGCCCATGCTATCCTCTTACTTGCTTCTTAAGATCTCTTTCAGGGACATCTGAGGGTTTGGTAACTGACGAGGGAGCAAAGATGTGGAAGGAGCTTCCTCCTACCTTTACAAGGTGTGGTGGCAATGCTATAAAACCACCTAGGTTTTCTTTGCCCCTGTTTGTCCAGCCTTTTAAACCCTCCTAAAACTAAATTGGGCTTTTGTTTATTCACAGCAGCTGATCAAAAGGCAGCAGATTCAGCAGCTGGCCTTCTACAACTTTCTGTAGTGCTATCATTTGATCTAGCATCTTGATTACAATAGCTCTATATGAAGATTTCCCCAACGAGGCTGTCAGGGAGGAGACAACATCTCATTTGAAACCCCAGGAACTAGAAGTGCATAGGAATTACAGCAGGAACTCAATAAATATGTATTGGTTAAATGGGTGAATAAATGAATTCCTTTGACCTTTAATAATAAAGTAAATAGATCAAGAAGCTCTATAGAGGAGCTCATTAGACCAAAAGGAAAACATAAAATATAAAAATCTAATTGATTTAAGCATTTCATGCAGGCTAAAACCATTAAAAAGTTTAATGACACTAGTGTAAATTCATTGTTTATTGGTGTAATACTGCATCTAAAAGCTATACCACCGCTGTGTCTGGTAATTTGCAACATAATCTCAAGAAGGCTAGTTTAATTAAGCCAAATAATATAATTTTTCAACTTTTCAAATTTGACCAAGACAAAAATATACCTACAATAAGTACTTTCAGATCAGTTGGTTAAAATCTATGGTTTATTTTCACACAGAGTAAACAATGTTTGTGGAAAGCTATTTTTATTAGTTTAAAAAACATTTTTTTCTGAAATTAAGTAGACCAAAAATATGAGACTGAGCTTTCAATAAGGTTGGTCAGGCTTGTATAAATTGTATTTGTATGGTACCCATAACTGTGAATTTTACTTATTGAAAATAACAGTAAGAAGTTAATGTGCATTTGCAGGTGGGTGAGCTTGGTGCAGAGTGAGCGTTCCCTACATACTTTCCACCTCCTGAGGGTGCAGAAAATCTTAGCATTCAAGATGAATATGCCCTTCGACTCAGCATTCAGTAACAGAAAAAAGAAGGGACGGGAGAAAGAATTTTATAACAATAAGAAAAATAAAAGGTTTATCATTCATCAGAAAAGCAAGTGCTATTAGAATAGACCAGTGACCTACATTTCACTTAGACTGGAAACAAATGAGACTGTTTTTACAATAGAGCACATTAAACCCAGATAAAACAGGAGGCTTTAAAAATCGAATGGACATTATTATATAACAAACAATATTGAACACATATTATTTCTTATAAAGGCACTACAGCTTTAAATATAAGTCAAAAGAAACAAACCATTAAAAATGAAGTTATAAACAGACTAAATTTAGATATTTGCTAGACATTCCAAACTTCACTTAAATATGTATAAATATATTTATATATCGATTCCATTTATTTTGATCCTCAATTCTCTGAGACACAGATCTTAGAACTGCCTTTTGGTGCATGTTAAACTGATTATATTTATTTTTCCTAAGGAAGATATACATCTATCCTATGTTAAGAGATATAAAATTGCTATCCTATGTTTAGAAAGTGGCCTTTGTATTTAATACAATATAGGCCTATATTGTACACCGAATCCTCTCACATTAAAAATAAGGCATATTTTAATTTTATTCAGATGGTTGATGATTGATAGTTCCCCTTCTATTTTACTGTTTCATATTAATGTATAAGATTAAGTGTAAGATCAACAAAAAATAGTTGGTGATAATATTGACATATCTTTTAATGATAATACACCAGTAGAATTTTTCAGTGTACAGTGTGGCAATTTATCTATTTTTGAATGATTTGATATATGCCCATGACTGTAATTTCCCCCTAAAAAGGGAAAAAACAAACGTGTTTAGAGGTCTTAGTGTGGAACAAATCATGAGGCTAGGATATAAAAAAGTAGGAAAGCAAAGGCAGAATCAGATACTGTAGGGCCTTGTGAGTCACTGTGTCATCTCTAGATTTTACTCTGAAGGAAATGGGAGCTGTTGGAATGTTCTGAGCAGAGAAGATTGATGAGCCGGTTACATTTTTAAATGATGAGGCCAAGTGTTATGTTGGAACAATGAGAGAAAAGAAGAGATCAACATAACAAGGATTTGGGTTGTCATCATGTCGGTAGATGGCTGCCAGTGTGAAGAGTGGCAGCGATGAGATGATGAGAAATGGTCAGTTTCAGGAATGACTAAAAATGGGACAAATAGGACTTGTAGATTGAGTGGGTGTTATACATAAAAAGAGAAGAATCAAGAATGTCTACAAGGTTTTCCTTAGAGCAGGAAGTAGGATAAAGTTTTTTTCAACCAAAATGGAGAAAACACCAGTAACACAGGTTTGGGAAGGAAGGCAAAAAGTTCATTATTGGATATACTAATTTTAAGACACTAGAAAGTAACACAGAAAATTGAAATTAAATGTGTAATATTCTACAGTGGTATTAGAGTTAAAAACTGTTAGGAAAAATGGGGACGTGACCTACAGATCACATTTAACACTTAGATGAGATTCCCATGACGTTATTTCTAATTTCTTCATCTCAAGTATGTCTCATCCTACTCACATCACTTCTGTGCCCATCACCTTTACAATCTGTGTGGATCCCTAATATTCTCCTAGCCCCTATTCCAAAGAGAAATATTTATTCCTAATTTTATTGTGTCACCGACCAGCATTCCCTCGGTTGAACACAGTGTCCTTTTAAAAACCTTTACCTTTCTTGACATCTGAGTCAACCCTCTCCAGGGTTCTCTTCTGTCTCTTGGACTGCTCATTTTAGTCTCTGGAGTGCCTTCATGCTTTATTATTATCTAGCTATTGCTTTTCCCAGAGATTGGGTCTTTTTCTTCGCATCTGATATGCTCTGGGTAATTTTACTAACCATGATTTTCTATTGTAAGTAACAAAACTGCTTTTTTTAAAAAATCAAAAGCAAAAAAAAAAAAAAATACTATATTGGAGAAACAATAAATGCGTGTCTATAAGAGAAGATGGTGGTCAGCAGGCAGAAGAAATACTTATTATTTGCAAGGATGCTTCCTTCTAACCAATATACCATTAGAGAATTCTATCTTGGTATTCCTCATTCACATTTGAAAAATCTTTCAGCTTCTGACTCTCCAACATGTTACATGTTTTCCTCTTAACACATGTGTGCATGTGTGTGTGTGTGGATGAGAGAGAGAGAGAGAGAGAAAGAGAGAGAGAGAGAGAGAGAAGGAGAGAGAGGTTGGAGTGAAAGCTAGGAAAGGCTGTTACAGGTAGTGAAAAGATCTGTTCTTAGAAATCTTCAAGGCAAATTTTACTTTTAAGCACATGTTCAAAGTCTTAACATTGTTTAAGAGTCTTCTCATTTGCTGTATTTTGCCCAGGTACTCACCAACCCAATGCTTCACTAGTCTTTGTTCCAATCATGTTGGATTTCTTTCTGAGATGACGCACTCCTTGGTCTTTGACATAATCTTGTTACATGGATAAACTGTAACCAGCAACTTCTGTTTTAATATTTTATTTTATTTTCCCTGCGGAAAGACCAACTCCAGATACTGTGCCCTGGTCCTCTTCTCCTGTCTAGGTGGGTAACCTGACACCAGGCTCTCATAGAAATCTAAATTTCTCCACATTAAAACATGTGGTAAGCCAGGCTCGGTGGTTCAGCCTGTAATCCCGCGCCTTTGGGTGGCTGAGGTGAGTGGATTGCCTGAGCCCACGGGTTCGAGACCCACCTGGGCAGCGAGACCTCATCTCTACAATAAATCAAAAAATCAGGCGGCCGTGGTAGCGCGTGCCTGTAATTCCGGCTACTCGGAAGGCTGAGGCAGAAGGATCACCAGAGCCCAGCAGGTCGAGGCTGCGGTGGCCGGGAGCGACCACTGCACTCCAGTCTGGGCGACAGAGTGAGACTCCAACTCAAAAAAAACCCCCAAAAACACAAAAAACAGAAACATGAGGTAGGCTAACTAACTTTCTAATTGCTTATTTCCCTCTCTAGACTCTTAAAGGCTAGACCATAATAACTGTCTACTGCTGTATCCCCATCACATAATATTAAAGTAAATGTTAAACATTTGTTGAATAAATACATACTCAGAGGACTACATCCTTATCAATGAGATTATGAGCTCTTCCTTTAAGAGCAAATGTATCTATATTTATAATTACATAGTGAACTCTAACATATTTTTTTTTCGATTTTTATTTTTTATTATAAAGATATGGGGTACAATTCAGAGTCAGGTATGCAAACATTTGATTATGGAGGTATCCTTGTTGGTTAGGTATGCCCCTCCCTCCCTAGCAGTTTTCCTCAACTGCCAATACCACCTCCCTCCCCTGACAGCTTCCCATTACTGCCAATCGGGATCTAGAGACCATCATACTCAGTGATCTATCACATAAATTATATATTTTCAAGAATATTCATCAGATTTTAATGCAATGACCCAATTGATGAGCATTCTGTCCTATTCAACAACTCCAGTATTTAAAGTTACCCAATTGGTATTTTCTTTGTGGGTGAGTTATGAAAAGCCTGTCAGCCCACACGTTTTTCTCTGTAATAATATAATAGTAATAACAACAACAAAATCTTACTAAATTCTATGTGACATGAAGCACTCTAATCCCTTTAGATTAACTAAATCACATAACCCTCACATACATTTATGCCATAACTCCTAAATCATTCTTATTTGATAGTTAAAGAAACTGGGGTAAAGAAGAGATAAATATTGTGATTCACCAAGGCAACACAGCTAGTAAATGTAAGATTTGACATTTGAATAGGTGTAGTCTAGTTCCACAGTCATGGCCATGACTGACTTCAGGTTCTAAAACAAGTGAATAATAGATAAAACTGAAATCAAGAACAAAGTACCAACTTTTTAAATTAATAACACTGGATCTGAGGTTGCATACTTGCCTGAGACTAAAACAGGTGACTACTACAAAATTGGGACTGACTCACCCATTAAGACATCGAAAGAACATCTGAATAATCACAGAATCCTGTAGGCTTTCCCTTTTTCCCCACAAATTTTGTGAAAAAGCGCAAATTACCTTATGGGTCACAGAAAACAAGGAAGGAATCATTAGCTTCTTCAAGTTACAGAAAAATACCTCAGTGATAATTTGTACTGTCCATGTTCCTGTCACCTACCTGTACCAATTTGGCAATGTTAAAGCAAATACAGCTCTTTATAATCTCTAACGAGTTAATTACTGCCCTTTGGTGTAGCATTGTTGTGTCTTATGAAAGTAACAAAGTAACGAACACTTCATATTCCGTAGAATAGCAAATGAACATGGCAGCCTTCAGCTAAGTTGCTGCTTGTGGAATATTAATAATTATCCACTAGTCCTTCTCTGATCTCCCTGTGCACTGGAATCAAAATGAAGACTTAAGAAGAAATTCAGGTGTCCAGACACCCCCCCATAGGGTCACTGTATCAGAATCTCAAGTTAAAGAGCTCTGTTTGCACCTGATGCTTGAATCCAGTCAGGGTTATAACGACTGTTTTAAACAGCTAAGTCTGTTAGCATGCATAGAAAAATAATTTAGAACAAAGATGATGGTTGGTAAAAGTGTGTCTTATCACCAAGAGAAGAAAAGTATTTAATGAAGGCGAAAAGAAGGTATGCAAAATGTACACCAGGATATAGTTTTAGTTAAATGGAGAAGGCTTGGCATGTGTGTTTGAATTATGAGGCTAGGTTAAACTAAAGTCAGATTAAGGAAAGGAAGGTAGGAAAGTTAGCATGTAAATGTGGTCTACATACCTAGAAATTAAAATCTCAAATGTAGGTTTGATTAAGTCAGACTTGAAAGTTTAGAAGTACCAATTCATCAATAGGCTCTCAAGAGAAGCGTGTTATCGTTGTTGTCTACACATGCATTCAAAATATGTAGGAGAAGCCTGGATTTTATTAGTTGATTTGCGTTCTTCCTTTCTGCCTCAGCACCTCTTATCAGCTGTTCTGCTCCCTCCCAATCTTGGACAGGTCATCATAACAGTTTCCTTCAAATGCGAAACTAAAATGCACTATAAATATAATTATAAATACATACATCTATTTTATCTATTTTCCTTTGTTGTATTGGCTTTTCATTTAATTAACTTATAGTTTTAGATTCGCAACCTCTCGAAGAAAGTTAGTCACATCAGTAAAAAGGTATTCCCCCACATCATCTTCCTTTGCTTTATATTTCTTTTAAAAAATGTTTGTTTGTCTGAAAGGCCATGTGACTTTGATGTCTGGCATAAAGGATCTGTCATATTCATATTATTTTCTTTGACTTGTAACTAGTATTCTTCTATTCTGCATTTACTTCTTTCCATCAACTAGTGTTTTATGTATCCCATGTTTCTGTTGATATACATGCTTTTCCACTTGTGCTGAGAACAAGCTTATAATTACAAATCTAACTGAAATTAAACTGAAATACAAAGCTCACATATGAAAATATATGCAGTGAGAATAAGCTCATACCTTATTTACCTTTGGGTCTCCAATGCTTAGCTTAGATCGTATAAAGTGCTCATTAAGTGTCTACTGTTAGACATATAACAATACATAAGAGATGCATGTATTTCCAAGGCATAGACGTCATTACCAAAGAAAAGAAAACAAATAAAAAACAAAATACTTCTCTCATTCTTTCAGTACTAAGGATCAATGAGGTTTTGATACTTTTCTACATCATGAAATCAAAGAGGGTAGAAGATAACTAGTTTTCGTTTCATGTCAAAGTATCAGTTAATGTATTTGTAAACAGATTACTCAAACATACCCTTCCTACCTCCAAAATTACTGATTTTTATAATATCGAAAGAGATAACATTCAAAATATGCTTAATTTTTATAAATTGTTCTAAACACATGTATCAATAATATTATTTTTTAAAAACTGAGAAGCACTGCCATGCTAATTGATTTTGTAAGAAATCAGACTCAATATCACCCCAATCACTCATACTATTTATCTGGTAGAAAATTCACTCTGATATTCTGAGGACTACTTGGGTTTCCTTGCCCCAAGACTATGCATCTTGGCAGAACAAATGGAGAAAGCTTTTCCAGTCTTCCATCCACAATGTTAATGCAATGATGATGCTTCCAAGTTGAGAATAATCTTGGGAATCCCAGGCATACTTTTGAAAATAGTAGTCTTAATATATAGTGTCCAAACTCCCAAGCTACACCACAAAATAATTTCTTATTGCCTCCAAGTCATACAAGAAAGGCAAGCAAAGATAAGTGCTTGCCCCACAGAGCCAGCTGTCTCCTTCCACTTTAGGGAGCAATTTTCTAGCATGCCCGCATTGATATATGTGTATTTCTCTTTCTAACATACATGTGTACCTTATATACCCTCACAAAATTCCCACTTTTTATTGCCCTAAGAACAGTCTTCAAAAATGTTTGAGCTTTCTGAAAAAAGCCAAGGAAGAAAATGCCTAGACTATAACAAAAGACACCAAAAAATGCTGTAAAATTAATATTAATTTTTAACATTATATCAGATCTCAATATTAGTTTTAGGATTTAAAATGTGTAAGGATAAGCATAATTTTAAAAGAAACATAATCATCTGAACAGATACAGAAAGAGTATTTGATCAAATCCAACATCCCTTCATAATTAAAATTCTCAGCCATCTAGGCATTCAAGGAACATACCTCAAAATAACAAGCGCCATCTGTGGCAAACCCACAGCCAACATCATACTGAATGGGCAAAAGCTGGAAGTATTTCCTGGAAAGAACTGGAATGAGACAAGGTTGTCCACTCTCGCTACTCCTATTTAGCATCACACTGGAAGTCCCAGCCAGAACATTCAGGCAAGAAAAAGAAATAAAAGATATCCAACCAAGAAAAAAGGAAGTCAAACTTTCTCTCTTCACAGGTATTAGACTGGTGCAAAAGTAAATGCAGTTTTGGACCATGACATTTAAATCATTATAACTAGGCTCAAACACAATCATTGTTCATCAAAATAGGAACCATTGCAATCAACACATGTTTGTCAATGTGAAATAAGCTCTTTATTCCTGTAGTGAAAAGATCCATGCTTCAGGATTCAACGAATTCTTGAAAATCATTTTCTGCATCCTACCGGGTGTGGAAGCGTTGTCCCTGCAAAAAAGTTGTAGAGATGCTTGAAGAAGTGGTAGTCAGTTGGCGAGAGGTCAGGTGAATACGGAGGAGGAGGCAAAACTTTGTGCCCAATTAGTTCAACTTTTGAAGAGTTGGTTGTGCAATGCTGGGGTGGGCGTTGTCATGGAAAAGATTTGGGCCCTTTCTGTGGACCAATGCCAGCTGCAGGCATGGCAGTTTTCAGCGCATCTCATCAATGTATTGAGCATACTTCTCAATGTCATGGTTTCATCAAGATTCAGACAGCTGTAGTGCATCAGACTGGAAGGAGACCACCCGACAGTGACTGTGACCTTTTTGTGGTGCAAGTTTGGCTTTGGGAAGTGCTTTGAAACTTCTTCTAAGTCCAGCCTCTGAGCTGGTCATCACCAGTCATCATATGAAATCCACTTTTCATTCCATACCACAATCTGATCAAGAAATGATTTGCTGTTGCATAGAATAAGAGAAAACAACATTTTGATAGGACGATTTCTTTGATTTCTAACCTATAAAAATTCTAAAAGAAAACCTAGAAAACAATCTTCTGAACATCAGCCTAGGCCGCAAATTTTTGACCAAGTCCTCAAAAGCAACAACCAAAATTGACAAGTGGGCCCTAATTAAACTGAAGAGCTTCTGCACAGCAAAATAAACTATCACCAGAGTAAACAGACAACAGGCAGAATGGGAGAAAATATTTAAAACGCTGCATCTGACAAAGGGATAACATTGACACTCTCTAAGGAACTTAAATAAATTGATAGCCAAAAAAGGTAACCTCATTTTAGTGGGCAAGAACATGATCACGCAATTCACACAGACACACAGACACACACACACACACACACACACACACACACATGAAAAAATACTTAATATCATAAGTCATCAGAGAAATGTAAATCAAAACCACAAAGGGATATCATCTCACATCAGTCAGAATGGACACTATTAATATGTAAATAAACATCAGAGATTGCCAAGATTGCAGAGAAAAGAGAATGCCCCTGTGCCATGGTGGGAATGTAAGCTCATTCAGTCCCTGTGGCAAGAAGTTTGAGAATTCATCAAAAACTAAAAATGGAAATACCATTTGAGCCAACCATCCCACGACTTGGTATATAACCAAATGAGCAAGAATAATTCTACCAAAAAGGCATCTGTACTTGTGTGTTTATTGCAGCACTATTCACAATAGCTAGAATATGGAATTAACCTAGGTGCCCATCAATGGTAGACTGAATAAGGCAAATGTATGGTATGTACACACCATGGAATATTGTGCAGTCATAAAAAAGAATGAAATAATGTATTTTGCAGCAATAAGGATGCAGCTGAAGGCTATTATTCAAAGTAAATTAACAAAGAAACCAAAAAAACCAAATACCACATGTATGTTTTCACTTATAAGTGGGTGCTATACAGCTAAGCATTGGGTACACATGGACATAAAGATGGGAACACATGAGGAGTTCTAAAACAAGGATTTATATAAAGGTTACATATAATGGGATTGGCCAAGGTGAGTGGATTTCCTGAGCCCGTGGGTTTGAGACCAGCCTGAGCAGCTTGGCGAGACCCTGTCCGTACAATAAAATTCTTAAAAAATAACAGGGTGTGGTAGTGTGCATCTGTATTTCCCACTACTTGGAAGAGTGAGGCGGATGGATCGCTGGAGCCCAGCAGATCCATGCTGGGGTGGCCATGAGCGTGCCACTGCACTCCAGCCTGGGCAACAGAGTGAGACTTCAACTCAAAAACAAAATAGGGTTGTTAAAATGAGGTGGAGCAAAAACTAATATCTTTAAATGGTATTAGGAGTGTGTATCTGTGTGTGTTTGTGTGTATGTATTTGAAAATACGCTCAGAGATACATTTAGAGGAAGAAAAACCTTCTGGATACCATGGTCATTATTAGTATAATGGGTTCTCAGAAGCCCCTCCCTCATCATCGCACAGTATGCCTATGCAATAAACCTGCACATGTATCCCTTGAATTAAAAAAAAAATTAAATAAAAACATTTTAAAAACTTATGTCAGGAAGCAAATTGCTTGCTGGTATTAATGCGTTGGTGGGTTAAATTTTAATATTTTCAGTGAAAGTAGTGCCTTTCCATTTAATGATTTTTTTAAAACTTAAACAATTCTAAAGAAGTGGTAAGGAAAATTTACTTAGCTTAGCAAAGTATAAGCAAAACAACTTAGAAGGCTGTCAATAAATTTTATTTCTTTTCTGCTTAGTCTCAAAATCCATTCTCAAAATAAAATACCTGCTTACTTAATACAATTATTTAAAAAAACAGAAAAATGGGACTGCTTTTGTAAAATATAAAAAAAGATTTGATATATAAATATATTTTTGACTTCTTAGAAAGTTGTTCAAGTTCATGCTCACCATACTGAAAGACTGAACTTCTCGAATGATCATATTACTTTGTGTGATGAACCAAGTGGGTGCTTGCAGTCATCTGAAGAGATCAGAAATGAAACACTGTGATTCATACCCAATAGCTCTACTGGTCTTGTTTTTTCTAAAAAGTTATAAATGTATGCCTTTTGCAAAAACAATGCTAGGAACTGCCTAGATTGTATTTCTGAAGGCAATTATTGTTTATATTTTACATCTGAATTGATTTGTTCATTATGAGACAGGAATCAAAATTTATAGATTAAATCATTTTTTAAAACTGCTTGTAAATATGTCTCTGGGCACATGTTCACACACACACACACACACACACACACACACACACACACACCACACACACACAGAACACACTCCCAATAATGTTTTGACATTCGTCATTTCTGCCCCATATAATTTTAACAATCCCATTTGATATAACCATCTTATTGATCTGACCTTTTAAAAAATAATTTTCACTTGCTTATCATTTGGAAATTCTAAAGCAGAATTAGATCGTATGCATATATTTGAAGTGAGAGCAGCCTGTTTCAAACCCTGGGTTAATGTTTCATGGAATGAAGACTTTGGCAAAAAGATCCATTTACTTCTTCAGGCACGGAGAAACCGTTTTCAGATATCTGTAAGCATCCACAAAGCTCGCCACATGCACGGTAATGTGATCATTTCCGAAGTTCAGTTATGGAGAGTTTGCCAGCCAGAGCCCTTTGCTCAGCAGGCGCTGTTTCGTGCAGGACTGGCACGGTCAGATATTCATCAGCAAGCTCTGTGTCTAACTCTCTGTTCCAGCAGCCCTTCTGTTACTCCACATTTAAAGAGAATATCAAATAATGTCCATATGCATATTTAAATATTTAAGATGCTAGTTTGCTAGTAAAATTCTCCTTGTGATATTACAGCCCTTTGGTTTTTCTCGAGATCAGAATGGTATTCTGAAAGCAGACACAGTTTTATCTCTTGAGGTCTTCAAAGGATGAAATTTTGATATTGGTGCCTGGGATACAGTATGTAGCACGTCGGGCCGGTGTAGTTGATTTTAGGAGACCATCTATATTTATATTTATATAAACTTAATGAAAGAGAACATTGTTTCTGTTTAATGGAGTGATGATACAAAAATGAAAATATAATAAGATAAAAACAACACAAAATATAAGGCTGGTACGGCTTGTAACGGTCATATGCATATATGTAATTTTTTAATAGAAGTAAAATATGTTTTCATGACATTTTACATTTCAGGGATAGAACATTATTGTCTGTGTTTAAGTATTGGGCCAAAGACAAAGATAAAGGAAATAGATATCAAGAGAAATTAACGGGGAACATGTAAGTTACCAAACCCCGAAGGCTACATTGCAAAATAATTTTACATATGTAATGATTATGTTGAATTTGCCATATTTTAGACTAAATTTACATATTTTCTAATATAGGGTGCCATGAACAATGTCATCCTTTTTAAGACACTAGGTCACATCAAAAGAGAATTTTTATTTTTTATTTTTTATACTCTAGCTAATGAGAAGTCAATTACATAGATTCTACAAAATATTCTGCTTGTTTTAATTTTCATACCAGCTAGTTTATATATTTCAAAAATACTTTAGGTTTGTTAGTCATTTCAGCATTTTAATTGAATGATCAATAGGCTTAATATGCTTCAATAAAATAAGAAACCAAAAATGCATGCAAATTTGTAAATATAAATTTTCCATCATGTTCTGCTAAGATAGAAATTCCTACCATAAATGGAAATACAAATTTTTCACATTTTCAGAGAGCTGAAAACACATAATCTCTACCTGACAATGCCACAACCAGAATTCAAGCCTTCATTATATTTTAAAAAGTATATCAATGTATGTAAGAGGATGTTCATTCAGTTTTTTTATTTTTGCATTGGAATGAGGATAGGAACTAAAATTAACAAACTATTAATAGCAAACAAATTTTAACATTTACATTTATACAGATAATTAATCAGGACATGATAAAATTAATGAGGCAGTGTTAATTTAAGGGAAGCCAGGCATGCAGACTACATTATAAAGAAAAATACAAGCAGATAAAACAGTTTTTTTTAAGGATAAGCAAGAAAATGTTTTTGGTTATATATTTAGGGAAAAGGGCAAATGAGTTTAAGCAGCTGTAGGTGACATTCATATTTGTTTCATACTTTAATGAATTGACTATTCTCACCTTGTGGAGATACTACTTCTTTGGCTATTTGTTTTTAATCTCCAGAGTGATTTTTGGAATTATGGGTCATTTTAATATGGAGAGAGGAGACAGAAAGCCAGGTCGGCAGACAGAGAGGAAGGGTCTCGGGGAGACTTGACACCTGTGAGAACTCCTTCTGCACCACACCCATTATATAATCATTGGCTGAAAACGTAGTTAACGTAGTTGAGAGCATCCTCTCGACCCAGATGTACTGCTTAAACACAGGCGCGGTAGTTTAACTAAATGTCCTAACTTGACCTTGGCTTACTGTGGTATCATCAACATAGTATTAGCATTGAGGTTTTACCCTGGGTTTTCCTGTGGTACTTATGGGTAACATTCAAGATGCAGTCACTTTGGTCAAGGACCCACATGTGCAATAAGAATTGGGTCTCAGGAAGCAAGAGGCAGATGAGATGTAAAAGAGAGAAATGCCCCCAGAAAAAGGAAGATAAAAACCACAAACAAACTCCTAGCACCAGGTTACCCATTTCGGGCCGCTTCTCCTCTCTGGAGAGCTTGGTTGCCTAATAAACTACTTCCTTCACTCATGCTTTTGGTGTCTGCATTCCTTAACCTTCTGGGTCATGAGATGAGAACCCGAGGTTGCTGTTTTAAGCTAACACGACACTGGAGTTCAAAACTCCTGCAACGATAGTCTTTATTACATTTTTATTTATTTTTAAAGTTAAAAATTGCATATTTTTCTAAAAGCTAAGAGACCCAGAGTGGTGGCTGATGCCTGTAATCGCAGCACTTTGGGAGGCGGAGGCGACAGGGTGGCCTGAGCCCAGCAGGTCAAGGCTGTGGTAGCCATAGTGTGCTGAGCTCAGAGTGAGTCTCTAATTCCAAACAAACAAACAAAAAAGCCAGCCAAGGGAACACATTAGTCAAGAGAATTGATTATTTCATTTTTAAATGTCCCTGCTGAATCAGATTGTTTCCTATGGAATCACAGGCTTAGCTCTAGCAGTTTGAAAACTTGAATCTACTAATTCTTTACCAATTTAATATTCAAAAATAGGACAAGAAAGATTTATTTGCTTAATATTTCAGTATTATTTTGCCTAGAAAAAAATGAAATGATTAAGGATATTGAAACAGTCACTATCCTGTAGAAATACGGTGACTTTACAGGTTATAACAATAAGAATTACCATCTTTAAACAGTGTTGCTTATCATTTTAATTCATGAATTTCACTCACCATTTTCACAGTCTTACAGAATTCTGAGTTCAGAGTTTGCTTAATCAAGTACTTTTTAAGAATTAAAGAATAGATTGAAGCCATTTTTGCAGTTGGTGATACATATTAGCATAATTCTGTGAAAGTGAAGAGTTTTGTTCAATTGTATTTTTACTGCTTTCAGTGATTCTGAAAATACCTGTTTGACATATTGTTAAAGGTTTCCTTTTTGGAAAACAACTTTGGATTACTATCAACCAATAAATTATTTTTTATTTTAATACATACATCTTTTGGTACACTGAATTAACTACAAAAAAATCCATACTTCAGTCAAGTCTCACTTTTTTATATAACAAATATTATCCATTATTATACAAAACTGTTTAGGGCCTAAGATTTTACCACAGTTACAAGCTAGAAAATGAGTCCATTAATGTTCAAGGATGCCAGCAGAAGACAAGACTTCTAAATTAGAGAAAATAACTCCATTACTCATGACACAGGTTGTTGCAAAAGTTTCTTGTTCATGCTGTTTCCCCATGATTTATTTTTTTTGAGTTGGAGTCTCACTCCTTCACCCAGACTGGAGTGCAGTGGCCTCTCCCGGTCACCGCAGCCTCGACCTGCTGGGCTCCGGCGATCCTTCTGCCTCAGCCTTCCGAGTAGCCGGATCTACAGGCCTGCACTACCACGCCCGGCTGATTTTTTGATTTATTGTAGAGATGAGGTCTCACTGCCCAGGCGGGTCTCGAACCCGCGAGCCCAGGCCATCCACTCACCTCAGCCTCCCAAAGGCGCGGGATGACAGGCTGAGCCACCGAGCCCGGCTCCCCATGATTTTCAACATGGGTGTCTGAGATAGATGACAGTAAATACAGGATGTCACCTTAGTAGATAGAAACTCTGTGACTTGAGGTAATCTATTCCTTTTGCTTGAAGACTTCTCCTTGTCTGCAGGGAGGTATTACAAAAGACAGTGTATATCTTTTCTTTTTTCTTTTTTTTCTTTATTTTAATGATGTGGGGTGCAATTCAGGGTTAGGTCTACAAAAGTTCATTATGCAGATACCCTTGTTGATGAGGTGTGTCCCTCCCTTCCCTGGCAGTTTTCCTCAACTGCCATTCCCACCCTCACCTTCCCTGGCAGTTTCCCACCACTGCCAATCCTTTTTTATAGTATTATGATAATTGTTCAAGGCCCACTCATAAATGAGAACGTATGGTACTCTATTCTTTGCTTCTGTGATAAATCACTGAGTAAGATAGACTCTAAATCCATCCAAGTTGCTGTGAAGTTCATATGTTTGTCCTTCTTCGTGGCTGCGAAATATTCCATTGTGTATACATACTGCATTTTTTGTTTCCAGTCCAGCTTCTATGGACAGCATAATTGGCTCCATGTTTTTTATATTGTGAGTAGAGCTGCAACAAGCATGCATGTGTAGGTATCTTTTTTGTAGAATGACTTGAGTTTCAAACACATTCCTGAGAAATGGCCCATACAAAGAGCGGTGGGGCATTGTATTCTCAGGTTACTTGGAAGAATTAGCAGAGACTTTGGAAGATTGTCTCTGGCTACATTAAAAATTATATTTCACTTAAATTAGTCATTTTTTATTATCTAAACACAGAACATTTACAAGTCTTTTTCATAAAGCATGACTGATATACGATAAATATTAGTTTTTTGAGGGTTCTTCAGAAACATTCTTTTAACGAATGACTGCAACATATGTATGGGATGTGTAAAAAAAATCAGTAATATGAAATTTAACTACATAAATAGAACAAATTCAATAGAAACAGATTTTAAAATGTCACAAAAGGGAATTATAAACTGGTAAGACTGTTGAAAGTAGCAAGTTTAATATAGGGGAAAACGACTCTAAGTATTAGCAAGCTTTTTAAAATATCAACGAAAAAGAGAGCCAAGGAAGAAAAAATTAAATCTAGTCATATCAGAAGTATTAAAAACATTAGTTAGATCTGGAAATTGAAATAAATATACTGAAATAAAAACTACAAGTCTTGGCCGAATACAGTGACTCAAGCCTGTAATCCTAGCACTTTGGAAAACCGAGGAGAGAGGATTGCCCGAACCTGAGGGATTCGAGACCAACCTGGACAACTTGGTAAGACCTTGTCTCTACAGTAAATCACAGAAACTAGTCGGATGTGGTAGTGTGCGTCTGTTTTAGCTACTTGGAAGGCTGAGGTGGAAGGAACCCCTGAGCCCAGGAGGTCGATGCTATGGTGGCCGTGAGCATGCCACTGCACTCCGGCCTGGGTGAAGGAGTGAGACTCAAATTTTAAAAAAAAAGAAAAAAATCAGAGAAATAAATAAAATATGTGTGAAAGAATAGTTATAATAATATAATATGGGAAAAAATCAGAATATGGAAAGTAGGGCTTTAATATATACTTTAAGATTATATTTAAAAATATGATTTCATTAAAATACTACATTTAGAGAAACTGATATGGAGATCCAGAAATAATATTCTACCCTAACCTTTATACATTGACAGACAGTATATTTGGGGTATCCTAAAAAGACTGAATTATAAGTTGATGCACCGTATATTTTAAAGACTGAAGTAATCACAACCACAACGATAACTCACTAAAAGATAACATTAGATATTTCAATTTAAGAAAGTAATTCTTAAAAATATTTTATTGAACATGGAGAGGAAAATATATGTAGATCATGTTAAATAAGGAGAGGCAAATATACATAGAGAACAAGTGTATTTTCTGTGACTTCTTGCACAAGTATTTTATTTGACCATAATTAGTTACTGACTATGGGTGTTCTACTTAACCAAGTTGTTATTGTGTGTAATGAGGTGAGGGTGAGTTTTGAGTAGAAAATTTGTTGTTGGGCTACCCCATTGGGTCCTCTCTCACTGTGGGAGCTTTTCTTCCTTTCAATAAATCCTGCTTAAAAAAAAAAAGGAAATTTGTTGTTGAACCAATTCTTAAAAACTAGAAATATTATGGAAATTATCTATTTAAAATAAAATTATCAAGGCAAAATATTTTATTAACTGCTTCTATATTTTATTCTCTAATCTATGCTGTTTTTATATTAGTAGGTAAGCAATCATTAATCAATATTGAAACAAGATAAAATATGTCATGATGAGTTCATTCAGGGCTGAAAACAGAAAGCCAAATATAATATGCTCTATTATAAATAGAATAAATTTAAATTCAAATATGGTAATGAGCTAAACTTTAGTTGTCATCGGTCAAAAGTACTCTAGAGGTGGGTGCAGTTTCAAGTACAATGGAGATAAGATCAGAACTGGAGGACATAAAGTTATACATTTATGTTTTCTGTTTTGATGATCTTATTAGAGTTCATTACATTATGTCACTTTAGAGCATTTTGATTTATTTTCTAAATGTATTTATAAACAATACATAAAGTTGCAATAGACAGAAGCCCATAAAGAAAGACCATATCTCACAGAAATATGCATTAAATTAAAAAACCCATCTTATTTCATCTTTGGATATGTGATAAGCATCTTGAAAGAAAGTATCACATGTTCTCACTCATATAATGGACCTTAAACATCCAATGCAATACTATAAGAAAATGACTGACAGTACTGGGAAACTATGTGGGGGAGGGAGGTGGGATTAACAGTAGCAAATGTCTGTCTGGGAACGGGGAAACACCCCATATCAACAGGGTGCCTGAATGAAACGCAATTGTATACCTAACCCTTAACTGTACCCCACAACTTCATAATAAAAAATAAATTAATTAATTAATAAAAAGAAAAAAAAGAAAATATCAATATTAGAGATCTGTCATGTAAACCTCATAATGATTAAAAACTACTAACTTGAAATTTCATTGTTTAAGATAATTTTTTTTAAAGTTCTCATAAAGGACAGAGTACCATTTCTCCTTTGGTATTTTGACAATGGCTGTGTTCTATTTAAGCAGAAACTCTAAAATTTTGATTTTAAAAGTTGAAGCTTAAGAACTATTTTTTTAACTCTCAATTTAGTAAAAGTGAATTTGGCATGAACAAAAAATGATATAGAATTCATACTATTTCTGTATATATAACATAACAAATGCAATAAATAAATATTATGCTGAGTGAATTTTGTTTCCCATTGTAATATGAACACTTCTGCATGTAGTCTATCTCCTCTTGTGTTTTATTGATTGTTGAATGTTGAAATGGTCTATTCTTCATGTCAATCAAGTTTGGAACCTGATGATCATTCTAACTCACCTTTCTTAATCACTCTAAACATGTAATGAATCAAAACTTCTATGTAACCTACTTCCTCAACATATTGTATATCAACTTTTTCATTTCTCCTTATAGCTATGTTGTTGCTGATAACCATCTTCTCTCAAACAAAAGGAAGGAATGGCAAATAATCCCCTTTATTCTAACTACTTCAAATCTTTACGATATGATATTCTCACCCTCAGGGTGCTAAGGCATAAATTTCAAATACGCATACAATTCAAAAATGTTTTTGAAAGTAGAAATCATTAGAATTCTGTGGAAAACAATTGTTGAGTTCTCCAAAAATGGTGTTTCAAAGTTAAATTTAAAATGAAAACATCTTTTTCAGCGGGTCATATTATATAATTTTGGTTAATTTCCTAAAGAGCTATTTATATTTCTATAGAAGAAATATTTTGGAGAATTATATAATATTTAGTATAATGGGTAATTTACTTAATTGCTTAATAAATAATCTGCAAGTGGTGACAAGAGGACATTACCTCAATCTACTATGCATATGTAAGAGATTTCTTTAGAATTTTTATTATTGAAATACACAGTTTACATGTTTCTATATAACAAAAAGTACAGTATGTACATTAGATATTGTAATTATTTAGATATTTTAAAATCCCTAAGCAGTCCTCTTATGCATTTTTATTTAACAAAATGCACACAAAACACTTTCTAATCCTGTTACTACATTTCTAGAGAAAATTTGATGGGAGTGGGAGAAAAGAAAAATCTAAAAAGTATTCCTTCCCAAGTTGGGAAAACAAGGATATTATTTTTTAAATTTTGATAAGGTAATACTATATCCTAAAATTAATCAGTGCTCTAGATGACTTAAACTGAGAAAAAAAATTAAGTTGTACTATATTTAATTAAACAATTTACATTTTAAAACATAAAAATCCTTGAAATTCATTGACCTTGAATATATAAAATATAAAAGAAATAATTGTTTAATTATTTCTTAATTATTTTCAGTGAAGTAGTAAATTAATTAATTAATTTTAAATATATTTCTATGAATAGAGAATATACATTTACATTTGAATATAATTTTGTTCTTTTTACCTACAGAAGTTTAGGTGAGTTGAAGATATCTTTAAAATGTGTACTATACTTTTCTCTCTAAATCTTTTTTTTTTTTTTTAATAAAAAAGTTGCAGCACAGAGATTTCTCTCCATATAATACTGCAGATCTCAGGTTGTAGAGTTCATTTTTCTCATTTAAAGGTGTGAATATCACTGCTATAAATGACTTAGCCATCTCTAGAATCATGACACAGCTGTCTGAATTCTACCTATGACGGTAAGTAGCTGTCTCTCTGAATCAGCTCTTAGTAACGACTGTGATGACCTCAACTCTGTATTGATTTGGCCACTATTCGATGAAGAAGACTTCTATTATCCACTGTCTCATCCATTACTAGGAGTTTTCAAAAATATTTCCTGCAATATTAGTGGTAAATAATTTCGCTCTCTAAAGAATTATTTAACTTGGTACACAATTTTAAAACAAAATAGAGGAAGTAATGGATTCTTAGTTTGTAACTGCATTTAATAAACACAAAATATTTATCTAGACTGACATCCTCTTATAGCATAATAATATTGAAAAACTTGTTTTTCACAAAAGGCTTTTTTAAAAAATTTTAAAGATGTGGGGTATAACTCAGGGTATACAAATGGTGATTATGCAGGTACCCTTGTTATGAGGTGTGCCCCTCCCTTAAAAGGTGTTTAGCAAAGAGAAATATATTCAGTTATTACAATGATATTCATTGATATTATTCTAACGCCATCTCAATGTAGTATACAGTAGTAATTGATGACTACTATTATTTTAATTTACAGTTACTGCATATATCACTTTTTTAGTGTACAATTATTTGTTTTTATAGATGCATAGATTCCTATAACCGCGACTACAGGCAGCATACAAAACAATTCAAACACCCTAAAAAATCTTCTTATGCTGTTTCTACATTTTTGCATTTTTCATTATATCACATATGTAGAGTCATTGAGTATGCCATATTTGAGTCTTGGTTCTTTCAATTGGCATAATACATTTGAGGATTTTTCCTTTATGGATAGACAACATTCCACTGAGTGACATAACATAGTTTGTTTATCCATTTAGCCATTAAGGGGCACTTAGACTATTTCTAGGTTTTAGCAATTATGAATAGTGTCACTCTAATGATAAGCATTTATGTTTAGATTTTTGTTATACATGGGTAACATAACTTATCCATGGAACATGTGTATTAACATAAGTTGCATGAACATTAATTTCTAGAAAAAAAAATACCGAAAATAAATGCAAGTTCCAGATGATTCGATAAGTATTGCTAAGTTTATAAGAAACTTTTACAGAGGACCTGTGTTATTCTACCTTTTCATCAGCAATGTAAAAGTGTTTCTCTGCTCTACTTTCTTGCTAGTTTTTTAAGCCATTCTAGTAGAAGTGTAATGGTATCATATTGTGTATTTATTTCCCTGGCAACTGATTCTGATGGGCATTCTTTTCATTTGCTAAATTTCTTTTCATTTATCGTTTTTGGTGAAGTGTGTCCAAACTTTATGTTTGTTTTAAATTTGGGGTTGTTAGTTTTCTTATTGTTGTGTTTTGAGAATTCTTTACATGTTCTGGACATGAGCCCTTTGTCTGAAATGTAATTTGCAATGCTTCCTCCGGTTTGTAGCCTGCTTTTTTATTTTCTTATCAGTGCCCTTCACAGAGAAGTAATATTTTTATTTTGAAGAAGCTCGATTTACTGGCTTTTCTGTTGTAGATTGTGTTTCGGTGGTTATTTCTAGGAAATCTTTGCCTGATCCAAGCTTTTTAAATGTACTTTCTTCTAAAAGTTGTGTAGGTGTACCTTTTATGTTAAGGTTAATGGTCTATTTTAACCTAATTGTCATATAAATTTTGAGTTGAAGGTTCATTTTTCTTGCTGATGGATGTCCAGTTGTTACAGCCTCATTTTTTGACAAGATCGTCATTTTTTCCATCGAATTCCTACTATACATATAGCAAACATCAATTAAAGTATGTGTGTTTCTGGATCTTCTGGTCCATTAGTCCGCGAGTTTTACCTTTCATCGACATCACACTACCTAGACTACTGTGGATTTATAATATTTCTTAAAGTTTTAAAGAGTGAGTTCTTCAGCATTGTTCTTTTACTAAAACTATTTCAGTTACTTTAGCTTTTCACATAAATTTTAGAGTTGGTTTGTCAATATCTAAAAAGAATCTTGTTAGGGTTTTCATTAGTATTGCACTAAATTGATGCATTTATTTGACTAAGATCAAACTTCTTAACTATATTGCATCTTCCAAACCATGAACACAACATGTCACACCATATATCATATATATACATATATATGTATATGTATATATATATGTGTGTATATATATATATAATGCTAAAGAGGATATCAATCTAGGTAAATGATGGTCATGGATATTATTCTAATATTCATAATAATATTAGAATAATTATTCATATTATATATTGTCTTATTTGATCTCCTTAATCAGCACTTTTTAGTTTTTAGCATGCACATTGTGCCCATTATATAAAATTTATGCTTAAATATATCATTTTTGGGATATTACAGTAGATTGTATTATTTATTCTTTTTTAATTTCAGTTGTTGTTTACCCGTTACACCAGAAATATCATTGCTTGTACATTGTTCTTTTATCCTCTAACCTTGCTAAAGCCGCATATTATGTACACAAGATTTTTTTTTTTTTTGCAGATTCTCTTGGATTTTCTACATAAGCAGTTATGTCTTTTGTGAATGACAATACTTTTATGTATTTCTCATTAATGAGGATGCGTTTGATTTCTTTTTCTAGCTTCATTAAAATCTCTATCACTTCAAGTACAATATTAAATAGTAGTGGTGATTATTATAGAACATAAATCTCAGCAAAAATAAAATAAAAATAAAGAGGCAAAAGGAGCAACTAAAAAATAGAAAGGAGTGGTGAGAGAACAAAACTTCTAAACAAAATGAGTATTTCTACTGAATGTAGACACATTCTCAAAAAAGTATTATAAAATCAAATCTATCAAACACACGGACACCCACACCAAAACCAAGTAGTTTTTTTCAGGAATGCAAGGTTGGATCCACATTCAAAAATCAAACAATGAAATTCAACATAATAATAGCTATGACAAGAAAAACCACATACACCTATAATATCTGAGAGTGATCACTTAGTTTCCCACCTAAGGAGAACATTAAGTCATTTGCATTAAGTATATTATCTCTATGCTTTTCTAGATGTTCTTTATCAAACAAAGACATGTATTTGCTTTTTTAGATTATTGGATTATGACTGAATATTATTTTTTAATGCTCACTTTAAACATACAGATATAATATAGATAAACATGGCTGAATTCAATTTGCTAATATTGTCTTAAAGATTTTTGTATCTATGTTCAGGAGAAATATTGGACTGCGGTTTTATTTTCTCTTAATATATTAAGTTGTTTATGTGAGTATAATGCTGGACTCATAAAATGAGCTTGTTCCTCAAAATAAGTTTATTTCTCCAAGAATCTTCTGAGGCTGTCGATGAAGCAGCTAAAGAATTACTTGTATCCTTATTGTTACAAGGTCAACATTTGAATTAGCATCTTCCAAGCAGTCTTCTGCAGGAAACGTGCCCGTGCTTCTCTTACGAGTTTAAGCCCAGTAGATGAGCAGTCTTTGAATATACGTTCTGTTTTCAATGGAAATTGCAGCAGAAATACACTGATCATTCTCAAAAATCCCAAACTAGATTTCCTTTATGAATAAATACTTTGAAAATTTCCATTTCATTTTCTCTGATGGTACTTTTACATTCTTAATCACCTCTCCAGAAATTATATTTCTCCTAATAAAAGTGTGTGATACATAAACATACACTTCACTCTTAGTTTTCTCTCCGCCCCTGGTCCAATTAAAATGTGACTCATGAGCAGCCGGGCTCGGTGGCTCAGCCTGTCATCCTGCGCCTTTGGGAGGCTGAGGTGAGTGGATGGCCTGAGCCCGCAGGTTCGAAACCCGCCTGGGCAGCGAGACCTCATCTCTACAATAAATCAAAAAATCAGCCGGGCGTGGTAGCGCAGGCCTGTAATTCCAGCTACTTGGAAGGCTGAGGCAGAAGGATCGCCGGAGCCCAGCAGGTCGAGGCTGCGGTGGCCGGGAGCGGCCACTGCACTCCAATCTGGGCGACAGAGTGAGACTCCAACTCAAAAAAAAAAAAAAAAAAAAAAAAACCAACAACTTTCCTTTGTAACTTTCAGCAAATATAATGACATTATGTGTGACCTTCTATTAGGTTCGGTTGACAAAAATGAAATGATGTATTACGCAATTTTTAGATGGCCAATCACATCCCTCTCACTTCCCAATTTAGTATTATTATGATTTAAAATAAAACTTTTTTCTTCTAAAAAAAAAGAGATATATATTTTTTAATTTTCTACAAGAGTTTATAATGAGTATTAATTTTCTCTTAAATATTTTGTAGACTTCACCAGTAGAATCATCTAGCACTGGAGTTTTAGTTTTAGAATTTCTTTAACTGCAATGTAATGCTTTTAAGTCAATACATGTGTATTCAGGTTATACATCGCTTCTGGGTGAGTGAGTTAGGTAATTTGTGACTTGAAGAAATGAGCCCATTTCACCTGTTTTCAAATTACATGTATACAATTATAGCATTTCCTTATCTTTTAAAAACTTTGGAATCATAAGTGATAATGACTCTTTTAGTGATATAACTTTATTTCTGATGCTGATCATTTGTGTCTTTTTTTTTTTTCTTTTTTGAACTTAACTGTATTAAAAAATAGATAGAGGCTGGGTATAGAGGCTAATGTCTATAATTCCAGTACTTTGGGAGGCTGAGGCAAGAGAATTGCTTGAGTCCAGAAGTTTGAGACCAGGCTGAGCAATATAGTGAGATCTTGTTTTTACAAAACATTTTTTAAAAATTAGCCAGGTGTGGTGGTGCACTTCTGAAGTCCCAGTTATTGGGGAGGCTGAGATTGGAAAATCACTTGATCCCAGGAGTTTGAGGTTACAGTGAGCCAGGCTCACACCATTGAACTCCAGGCTGGGTGACAGAGTGAAACCCAGTCTCAAAAATAAACAAATAAATACATGATAAGTAAATAAATTAATAAAATATATCCATTTATAGAATGATTTTGACACAACTTTTTCTAAGATTAAAAGTATTTCTTTTGATATTAATGTTTCAAAAAAATAGCCAGCAGAATGATATATATCAGTATTGAAATATGAAATACAGAGAAACAATTCTCTAATTCATTAAAGTTGTAAATTTCATCACCGGAATAAAGAGTTCTTTTGTCCTTAAAATAATATAAAAGTGTCCTATGTTCTAACTGATGAAAGTTATTATATCATCACTTATCTTTGTAATGCACGTATCTACTAAGTTCTGTATTAGTTGTGCATAAGAATTACATAGTAACTCTGGTTTTCTAGGGTATCATTTACAATTTTGTTTATTTTTTTCACATATCATAGGATATTTTAAGCTATAATTTTCACTAATTGAATTGATTGTCAAAAATTGAGTAAAATATTTTTAAAAATTCACTGAATTTAATATAGTACTTATTTAATGTAAGTTAGTATACACACTTAATGTATACATTAATATATCGAACAACTTTGATGACGTCTATAGGAAAGTATTCCAAAAATGCTCTTGATGGGAAACAGTTTTTATAGTGTAATGAGTGGATCAGGGCGTGGGTGTCCTTGTGCAAAGAACCCGGACTTCCGTTATCAGACTTGCAAAATGCTCCCCTTTATAGGCCAAATTGTCAAGCTACCAGGACACTTCTAATTTACATAAAAGTGCTAAAGGAAATATCCCTTTCTTTTTTTTGCTGATTCATAGTGTGATTTTTACATGTAAAACAATTTTTTAAAGATTGCAGCAGAAAAACAAGCATAAAATGAATTTGGATCCAATATATGACACATGGCCCAATGCCTGTCCTGATATTCTCCTGAGACTCTATCATATCTATTAACACACTAGTCTAAAAATTGCCACTTTAAAAAATAGATGAATTTTGAATTGATCTGATATCCCATATTTGACAAGCTCATTTAATTTTGTTTATCACATGTAATATTTTTATCCCTTTTCTAAGCATCGGTCTTAGTATGTTTTATGTGCTAAATAAATGGTTGCTGAATATAAATAAAATACATGATAAAAAAGTTTAATCATGCAACCATGGTGTATTTTTGTATAAAAAGAAAACAAGCAAATTTCCTGTTATTTAAAATAAATTATGTCTTAAATAATAACTAGAAAATTTAAGAATCACCACTGAGACTTGACCTCTAAAAATGCAGAAGCGTAGCTTCTGAGAATATGTGATTTTGAAGACGAAGAGGGAACTGACACAAAAATCTAACTTTTTCTCCTTTTAATTGCAACTAATTATTTATGTGACTTGATCTTTATTTTTACACCCATAAATAGGTGACTTTGACTACAATTTTTAATGGTTCCTTACACTTTTAAGCGAGTTTAAAGTTTGATGCTTTTTAGTTGACAAATGGATTCCAGTCAGTGAGTAAATTAAAATACTATTATCTCAAAGTGTGACAAATATTAATACGTGTAATGATTACTGAACAATGGGATCTGATACTAAGGGAAGTAAGACAATATAGCAGAAAGAAAGTAATATTTGGACTTAATTTAATGTGAACTTAAATTCCTGTTTCTTACTAGCCATGAGATCTTAAATCAGGGAACAAGATACTGAAGATTTAAAGAATCCATATATAAAACACAGACAACAAGACACCCATTGCATTCATGATAACTATAATAAAACAATGTCAGTTTCCTTACATTATGTCAGCCTGCTTCTTAAGAGTAGTGTATTTTGTTGTGCATGACAATAGATGCCAGTAACTATTTTATTGTGACAAAAACTCATGCTTTTCATCTTATTTTGCTTCCTGGTGGTAGTTTGTTCCGGCTATTGCAATTGACAGATAAAATTGTACTTATTTATTGTGTATAACATGATATTTTGAAGTATATATATCCAGTGGTAGTTTCTAAGGGAGCCTAGCTCTTGTCAGGATTTATCCATATAGTTATGGCTTTTTAGGGTCTGGCTGATTTATTGTTACCCTCATCACCTTCATGACTAGTATGCTGTTTATGGCAGTCCTTCTTTTTTCAAACTTGGTAGCTACCAACCCACACAGCTCTTTCAGAAAGAACTCTTAAAAGCAACATTACAGAAGCATATCTTAGCTACACCACATTTTGTTGTATTGAACTTTTTCACTTTTCTTTTGCTTTCTCTGAGGCAACCTACAGTGCTGATACCCCCAGATTGTTCCATTCCTGTCTGTCATATGGCTTAAAACATGCCCCGTGGGGCGTTCCCCATCTCAGGTAGGCAGAGGACTTGAAAATACTAAGAAGCCATCAATTTCCCTAAACAAAACCCGTAAGCCACTGGGAAAAGAAGAGTCCAACCAGACAAAATCTGGGCCTCCTGCAGAGTTTTCATGCAAATACCCAGACTAATCTCAAATAATTGCCGGTATATTTAAGGATATTACGCAGATTACATTTAATATACCTGTGCCTGCCATCTGCTATACCTCTCTGGGAAATGACATTGAACGCTTGGGAATTTTTTTTTTATAAGCAATAATGTTTTATTGCTCATAAAATACAAATGAAGTAAACCCTTTTAATTTTAATTACACATGAGACATTTCTATTATGACGGTTCTGGGAGAAAAAGTCATATGTCTCTTCTTTGGGGGTGAATTACAGATGCAAAGAATATACACAGATATGCAGACCCCAGATAGACTACCTTGTAATACATTATTCCATTTTTTTCTGACTGTGCTAAAGAGCAAAAGGTATTTTCAAAAAAATATGTAGCATCAATTCAGGCAGAAGAAAGGCAGGAATTGCAGATGTCAAAAACATTTAAACAGCTGTCAGACCAGCTCAAACTGTCATCAGAAGTGACCTTAAACCAAGTTTAGTTTTTAAATGTTATATAAAAAAGTGGAAAAAAAATCAACACAGTGCCATTATGCAGCTGTCTGAAATATTAAATGAAAGAATGAACATCTGTTCAGTTGCTCTTCAAACTTTAATGGTTTGGAGACAAATTCTGTTGTCTTAGATCTTTAAGAACATCTGAGGCCCATTCAGCTTCAACACCTGTGAAAGTGGGTTTCTGAAAACGTGCATTCCACTTCAAAGCCTTTTGCTAGTGTTCTTTGCCAAGCATATGCCACCAACCACAGAAAAAAATTATTATTACTTATGATATTTAAGATCTTGTTGTAGTGTGCAGTTTAGATTGGGAATGAAGTATTTGGACTTAAATAGACTTTTATTTACAGAAAATATACAATTTTCATAGAGCCATTTGGTAGTAAACAATTGAGATATGAGTTTTAGAATATCTAAACATTGGGTATTTTAAAGTATTTGTAATTAGAATTACTATACATATGGTACAATGGTATTAAAATGCAGTACTCTCAAATATTATTTTTTATTCAGCATTAATGAGATCATTCCTTTCAGAACCAAAAAAAAAAAAAAAATCCTTCACAGAAAAGCATCAAATTTAAATAAAGTACTACTTGAATAAAAACTATAACTATCTTACTGATATAAATAAAATGTTCCCATACCTGAATTTGTCTAGTTAAATCTGAATGTGCATTTTAGGTTAATATGTTTATGTACATATATATGTTTTTATTTTAAGATGTATATTTGTTTCTGTGTGTTGGATTGAATTTCCATGATTTACCTGATGGTATAAAATTCCAAATTTGATATTAAATATTTGAAACAGACACTAATCCAAAGAGATTCCATATAGATCTATTTGTGTATGTTAATGTGAATAAATTGACTTCAAATTTCCCACTGATATATTACATCTATAAAGAGAAACTAAGTTTAGGAGATAAAATACAAGCGGTATTTAGAGCCAGAATTGTTTTAGGCTAAACTAACATTTAAGCACTTGTCTGCCATTTCACACAATAATTCTAAAAAAGGAAACTAAAAGAACATCTTTGTATTAAATGACTATCAATTGAGAAATGTTGGCAAAAACAGGGAAGATTTTATACGGAAACTATAGTTTTACTTTAATGTCTGGACACATGAAAAAATATTTCTGTAAACTAACATGAGACTGAAAAATTGAATTTCTTCATGCCCCTGGAGATGCTAGTCAGTGGCTCTCAACTTTAGCTTTACATTGCAAACACCAGGGAACATTTTAAAAATTCATATATCCAGACTATACCCCAAACCAATTAAATTAAAACCTCTAGGTTCAGACGTAGGCATCATCAGTTTTTAAAACTCCCCACATACTTATTATATGCATCCATGTTCAGAAACCATCTGTACAAAATATAAACAAATAATCAGGTATAACCAAATAGTCATGTGTTTTGTATAAATTTGCCAACCTTTCAGAAACTCTAGGAAGCATTTTTAATTTGTAAATGCCTACTGTATTTAGTTTTATTCCTTTGGATTCTATTTATTTTCAACTAATATTTCATTTTATAACTGCATCTATATAGTAATTACTAAAGTTTTAAATATTATTTTCATCAATCAGCTAGTAACTTCTCATACAAATATATGTCACAGAATATCACTAATGGGTTCTAAATTTAAATTTAGGTATTGAAAAATTAGAGGATGTTTGAAAAACCATTTAGTCTACTTTCACTGCCAAAGGTGATTTAGATTCAATTTGCTTTATATTCAAACCTGAATGTTTATAATGGCAACATGTAACTATTTTAATTATATTGCTACATACCCATTCAATCATGTTACTAAATTAATTATACATTGTGATTTTATTTTTAAAATACACTTTAAAATATTTAGATATATGATATTTATATAAAGTATTTTGAGAATTACAGCTACATCAAATTGTAATAGTATTCATGAGAGGTTAGATTTTCTATGACATTTTCTTATTTATTTTAAAATATTGTGTCATGAATATGTATTTCTTTATTTTAGAAAGATGTTTTAACATAGCTTTGCATTTCACAAAGTTTTAAATATTAGATATTTTAAAATCTTCAAAATTATTTACTAGTGATAGTACTTTGAAATCATCACTATCAGATAATTCTACCGATTTTAACCTAATCTTTTGTCAGTAGTTGTAGACCTTCCAAAGGCAGATTAGTTTAAAAATAGTGAGAATGAATAATGATTGTTTCCTCTCACCTTTTTCTGATAACACCACTTGACTCAACTTCTGGAGGTCAGAGGAAGTTGATTGCAGTTTGCTGTATTCTCTATGGTCTGTCGCATGACCTTGGGTGGGTTGCCAAAAAATACTGAGAAGATAGATGGTTTAAAAGAACAGAAAGTCCCTTCAATAAAGGGATACACTACTTTTTCCACAGTCCTTTATTTTAGCCCGGTTGGGGAAGTGTTATGGTCTTATATATTTGTTCCTGTTCTCCTAGCTACCACATTTTATACCAATTTTTTAATCCTGTTCTGATTTTTTTTTCCTTCTAGATGTGTTGCTATGAAATTTATGATAACCTTTTCTAGTAACATTTTAAACTGCTTTTTCAGAAGTCAACATACAAGGTTTCATTTTATTTCTAGCTTAGCAAAAAGAAAGTTTCATCTTCTTATTAATAAATAGATATTTAGGAAGCACTTGTGGTACTACGGTATACTTTAATTGCTAGAGTATATAGTAACACTCAGTATACTTTTGAATTAGTTGAGAATGTCTCATTAGCAACAAATTTACTGCTCTCATATATAATGATGCTCAGTGTTAATATTTTACTATCTAAGAGGTAACCACATAATCAACTAACCAAGCAATAAACAAGACAAAACCCTTTCCCCTCCCCACACACAAAAACCCATGTTGTGACTTATTCTAACTTTTTAAAAATTCTGCTTATTTTTTAATAATGTTTACTACAATAAAGTAGCAAACCATTAACATTTTGTGTTATAAATAGTTGGAACAAAATGCTTAATAATTGTATATGGAATGACTGAACATTAATGAATGGTAGTCAACTTTAATAGCTGATATTTACAAATTGTATTTTTTCAATGAGTAATGGAGTCACTAATTATTGAATAATAACAATTATTTTTTTCTACAAAGTTTTATTATGTACCATAATAGTTAAACAAGTTTAAAAACTTCAAAAAGTTTGTGAACATAAAACCGTACACGTCTTTGCTTAAGAAAATACAAAGCTGCAAGTTACATCAGAAACCACAGCAAACTTTGTTTTGTGTTTGAACAGTCTTTTAAATTCAAAGTAGTCAGGTTAATCTTTTAAAATATTCTTTCCGTGCTAGGGGAGGGAGGGGCATATCTCATCAAAAGGGTACCTGCATAATCAACATTTGTATACCTAACCCTGAATTGTACCCTACATCCTTACAATAAAAGAAAGTATATATATATTTCTCAGAAAAGATAAAAATTTCATCAAACAGTAGTCTGATGTTCTGCCTAATTTCACATAGTATTTGCAAATACTTCTTAATTATTGCTTAATTATGTTGCTTTGCTTTTAAAGTTGTAATAGTTAAATCCACTCCTTTATTTTTAAAAAAAAGAAACAGTAAAACTGTTTTATATACTGCTAATCCCTAAATCCAATACTTACAAAACTATTGGGTTTTTTAAATAATTTAAAAAATCTACATGTGAATACATAGATCCTTTCTAAAACCACATATCTTTCAATTAAAATATATAAAATAAAGAATAGGATCAAAGACTAGGATGCTAAATCATATCTTAACTAGGTAATATTTTATATTTAATTTAATAATGATAGCATTAATAAACAGTGCAAAACCAAGATATTGGTTGAAATGCCTAAGAAATTTTTCAGTTTATTCTTTTAGTCTGGCAGTTTATAAGATGCTATTCTGTGTTTGTGGTAATAGAAATAACTTATTTTTCCCCTTGTGAACCAAAATTTGAAATACGTTATCAGTTTGTATTTATTTTATTCTGTTAGGTTTAGGGACACATTTACTTAACAATTACTTGTCTGAAATTTTAAAATGTTTAAATACTAAGGTATTACATACACATAATTTCACACATACAAATATATGTATACACAAATGTCTCTATATTTATATATGAACGTAATCAAATATTTTATATATATAATTTACATATATATTTAATCTATCTATCATCTACAGCTACTTACAGGCATACATTTTTATATATGTGTGTGTATGAATTTATGTATATGCAGGCCTATTTAATTATGTTTGTCTCTTGGACAAACGTCTTTGAATCAATCAGGTCATTTGATTATAGGCATATATTTAAAACTACATGTGTGACAAAAAGTCCATGCAATCTGATTGACTAAAAATAACACGAATATATAATAGATTCTGAAGTGAAAATACAAAACTTTTCATTAATTTCTGTTTCGATACATATCTTTGACCTATATTTTTGTATTAAAAAAATAGTTTTCTTCATGCTTGTTCTAGTTTAGATACTATTTGTCAAACTATTTAGGCAGTAAAAAACTGTGATAGCTCATTAGCCGATGATTTACTATCTGCTCAGAGAACCCAGTATGGATTCCTTCTTGGCACCTCTGATTAAATGCCATTTGGAACACATTTCCACAAGGACACCTTGGAGAAAATGGTTTTGCGTAAATTGTGTATACGTACTATTTAGGGAAAAAGATGAATCAGGATCACAAAACAGGAGTGCAAAAACACCTTATAATTGCTTACAAATATTGTTTTATTGAAACCCGTAGTATTTGGCTCTATGTGTTGCCAGTTATTCTTGGCATTTTACAGTTTCTTGGAGTAGTTTAAGTTTTGAGTGGAAAACAATTTATAAATTGTCACATCAAATTGCAGGGAATTAGCGAAACATTTCATGAGAGCAAAAAGATGCGACAACTTTTAAAATGTAGCAGTGCAACCCTCACTGAAGAGTAATGTGATTTACCCTCACTGAACTTCTACTAAAATCCAAGCTGTGCTCCCATGACAAGAATGCTCTTTATAGATGAGTGGCATCTGATATTAATATCTGAAGAAACTGAAAACAGAGGTGAGTGGAAAAGAAAATGTGTAGAAAAAAACACAGTGTTCTAAGTATACACGTATTATGCACAATTTGAGACAATCAACTGATGATGAGTTTTTTTTTTTAATGTGTCTCATTCAAGAGAAAAAAAACCAAATAATTTAATCCCTCTTCAATTTATCATTTTATTTTTGGTTAGTCAGTAGAACGGCATGCTCTATAACTTGTGAGAGCATTGGCGTCAGACTGTCTCCTTGGAATCCTGGACCCAAATATGATTTTAGTGATGATATTCAAATTCTCTGCACCTCCATTTCCTCATCTGTAAAATAGATCTTCCCAATTTTACGTGATTGGTATAAAAATTACATGAGAACACACACGTGAAATTTAGTAATAACTATCCATTTTTTAGTATTTTCGGCATGCCAGATATTCTGTTACACTTGAAGTGTATTAGTTCATTTAATCATAACATTGAAAGGTAGGTTCCTCTTTTTATTCTCACTTAACTCATGATTAATTGAGGAACAGAGTGATTGAATAATGGGTGCAAGATTGCAAAACGGGTAAATGAAGAACCGAGGACGAATACAGGTTTGAGTTTCCAGCCTCTACTACATTTCCAGCCTCAAGACATTCTCCTGTTTATTTTGGATGCATTGCTGCTTCCCCAAGGGTTAGTGTTTAGAGATCCTCATATGAGAAGATTAAATACTAACTAAAATGATTGTTGTACAAAAAGTTCAACATCTAAATTGGCATTTTTTTTTTTTTTGAAAATTCCAAAATCCTTTTTGGTTTTACAATTTTCCTGAGTGTGATTAGCCCCTTGCAAATTTTGTTAACGACATCAAGCACATTTTAAAAGTATTTGACTTCTGTCCAGACAATAAGACATAGTAAGATTTGTTCTACCTCTTTGATTCAAATGTAATTTAGAAACCAAAATTTAAATAATGAGATTTCAGAATTTTGTTTCTACTTAAAATAAAATTTGTTACTATTATAGTAAATGTAAGTGTTTGAAAATATATTTAAAATTAATTTCTTTAGAGTTTGAGTAATTTAATTTATATGGTATAGTTGGATATTTTGAGAAGTGAAATTTTAAAAATAAGAAACAGAAAAAAGATAGATTAAGTTTAAAGTTTACAGCTGTATTACTCTAATCTTGAACCAAAACAAAGTCTTATATGAAAATATATTAACTCTTGCTTTTTTTTTCTTTTTCTTCTCTGCCTTGTAAACTGGGTCAAATTCTTCTATTCTCAGAAACTAGTCATTTTCCATCAATTTTGTGATCTCATGGTTGGATAATTAGGACTCATGAATTACAAGAAAAAAGTAACTTGTCTTTCGCTGTTCTTCCTTTACATGAATGAAATTCCCACAATCCAATAGATAATGCATAACTTTATGGTCAGTTTAAATAGCTTTACTTCGAATATCTAGTTTCTATAATATCCAAAGTAACCCTTCTCAGCCACCACCAGGTTCAGAGAAGGCATGAAATATGTGAAGAGGAATGCAGTCAGTATCTTATACCTTGGCTTGCCTTTTTTCTGTCAGCTTGCTAACCGGTTTTTGACATGACTTTGACCCATGACCACACCACTTTTACTTGGAACTTCAGCTCAGTAGCACTCCCTAATAAATCTCAATATTTCCGCATCTCAGTATACTCCCAATTATTTTAGACTCAATGTGAGTGAGGCATTTCAACATGTCAAAGTTAACCTTGGTGATTTATTTTCTGCCGAAGAGTTGGTCTTGTAATATACTTTTATGTCGGCTACCTATTTTAGCATATCATCTCAAAATTCCATGTTAATATCCTTTTGTTATTATGATTTATTAGGAGAAGGTAAGAAAGAAGAAACCTAAAGAATTTGTGGTTAAATTTTCCTATGGCAAGCATGATGACTGACATGCTTTTTGCTAGATAGCATTCCTTTCCTGTCAATGCTTTTAGTGTTAAATATGTTTAAAACTGTGCTTGATTTTAAACACATGATTTTTTTTTCTTTTTTTCTGTGTATGGGCATAACTCTATCACCATTATATCTCCATGACAACAAATATATATTAAGAATTAAGGTCTTTCAGGTGTGGTAGTTATTCTTTATTCAGTAAATTAAATTATCCAATCAATGTGCAGATGTGTGCCAGGTTAGGCTACAGGTACAGGGCTGGAAAAGAAAAATATGCAACTTTGGAAAGACACAACATTCCTTTAAATAGAGCTTTAGATAGAAATGTTGTCTTTCTCTGCCTCACCACTCAATTCTTTTTCTCACCAATACTTGTACTCTGTAGCAGTCACTACACCCACCACTACAAAGGCTGTAAAATTAATGAATATGTATGCACACTTGACATTTGTTATAGCTAACAGTATTCTTAAGTGGGTATCCAATTTTTTGTTCAGAACTCAGGCAGTGTCTCAGTGCAATCTATCTAGTGAGAAAGAGAATTATGTTCATGTATAATCTCAATACTTATTTCAAAATGAGTGCTTTGAATTTAATCATTAATACAACAGTAATTAAGTATTTTCGGGTTCTTTTAAAAGGCCAGAAAATCGGAAGCCAGTACTAGATTATAACAGAAAGAGTCACTGGATTAAGAGTGGAAAGAAGATTAATCGGAAGAACAGGGCAGAGGAACAGAGTGCAAAAGAAATTTTGCATATTAATAGGAAATATTCACCAGAAAGATAATGTACCCAAAAGGAAGGGAGGCTGACTTGGGCTTTGAGAAGACAATGGAGGGTGAGATATATTAAATTTGGGGAAGCATTGGTCTTAGTAAGTGTATAAACAGTTTCTCCATTGTAATTGACAGGAACACAAAGTAGATGGATTTGGACACTGAAAGGTAGAAGAGTGTGGTTGTAGAAGCTTGCAGAAGTTCTCCATCTGACTGTATTTTCTTTTTGCAATGGGAAAAATGGACTCATCTGAGAAGGAGAAAGAGGAACTATATTCCATAAGTTACATAGGAAGAGGGATGACTGATTTGACCAGAGAACTACAGTATGATTGCTGAGGAGCATTAAAGACATTCTTGCACTTTATAATTAAAATGAGACCCATCAGTATTGTTCCCGAACATTATTGGTTAATCCTGTGAAACAGCTACTTCATCGCTGTGAACCAGAGTTCATTGATAAAATGGTGCATTACCGTTTACTCACTACTACTCATCTTTGCTATTAGTACAGCTGAACAATTAAAATCGAAATGACTACATGTCATTTCTGATCACAGATCCAATTTCTACTTAGAGCAATTGATAAGTACTCAGTCTCATAAATAATCAGCCCTAACTAACAGAAAATGAGCTAATGTTTTGGGTGATCTGTAACTGTATTTTGTGTACTTTTCACACATCAGACTGGTCAGTTTCTCATGAAACCTGATTATTTGGGAGTAGTTCCAGGTGCGATTGAGAGCTGTTTTTGCATTCTCTCCTTACTTAAAAGCTGTACAATTATAGGATTTTCATGGATTATTTCCACATTATTCAATTATCTTCTTAACATTGACTGCTATGTGGTGCTTGCTGCAATGTATACTGGAGGTAGCTTGCTTTAATCACATTCAGGGTTTCTCAGTGACTCTATATAACACACACACACACACACACACACAGAGTCAGAATATATATATGAGAGAGAGGGACAGTTAAACAGTGATACTATGAAGATGAAGTGATTATTTCTTTTTCTTTTTCTTTTTTTTTTGAGTCGGAGTCTCACTCTGTGGCTCAGAGTGGAATGCAGTCGTACGCTCATGGCCACCGCGGCCTCGATCTGCTGGCCTCTGATGATCCTTCTGCCTCAGTTTCCCAGTAGCTGGAACCACAGGCATGTGGTACCACGCCCAGCTAATTTTTTAAATTTTTATTGTACAGATGAGGTCTCCCCATTTTGCCCAGGCTGGTCTCCAGCCCTTGGGCTCAGACAATCCCCTCACCTCAACCTTCCATAGAGCTGGGATTACATTAATGGCTTGAGCCACCACAACCGACCGATTATTTCTTTATCTCTGCTTTATTTTTTTTTTTTGGTAGAATAGATGGACTGGATTTATTTGAAAAATATCTCCTATCTTTGACTTATACTAATCCGTACAAATGAAATTTACAAACCTGTAATAGGCTACCAAAATGGATCCCTGAATAATTATTTTATTTTGCCTCTATTTTTAAAATAAAGAAAATGGAGGCAAAATAACATAAAAAATACATAGAGGTGTTTAATTCATCAATACACATATTTTCTTGATAATTTTAAACATCGATGAATCTTCAAATCATAATCTTTTGTTTGTTTTTGAATCGCAAATTTGAAAGTAACATTTTGTAAGAGTTCAGTTTACAAAATCGATGCCACATCTTTATTAAGTTCAATATCAAGGCAATTATAGAAAACTAAGTTGTGCTAAGCACAATTTCTCCCAATTCATAAAATATTTTTATGACAAATGTATGTGCCACAATATAAGATCAAGTTATGTATTTTTCAAAAATTCTGTTGCTATAAGCCATATATATGTATATATATATATATATATATATATATACATATATATGGCTCAAAATATTTGTCAAATGAATTAATTATATAAAAAACACAGGCAGAATTAAGTGTTAAACTGCAAATCAAATATTGAAATCAAACCCAAAATAAGAAGTAATATAATTTTCACTCACTAGGACTATGAGCATATTACCATAAAATTCAAGTTGCTTCATGGTGAGAAAATAAGTAATAATATTAATAATATAGTTATTAATATAAAATCCTTTCTACCATTAGGGATTATAACTATTAAAAAGATCATCAAGTTTCTGTTCCATAATAAAGAGTCAGCCTCACACATATGAAAAACAAAATGGAACTTGTTGACAGTTGGTTTGTTTTTAAACGGTAAGGCTTACGAAGCCTTTATTGAGCTCTGTAGCTGAAAATGCCATTTCACATTTAACAGTGGTGATGGAAGTTCTTTATGATATACATTCTACCACAGACATCCTCGGGTCACATTTCTTCCTCTGTCAAAAAATATTTACTTTTATCATGAGCTTGTCATTCTACTGTATTAAAATGGAAGAAGTGAATGATTTGGAAATCATGAATTCTCTTGTAAACACATTGGTCCTTGATATTTATGACTATTTTGCTATTAAAATATATTTAAAACTGAATATCAATTCTAAAATATTATAAGACACGGAAAGTGAAAGAAGGCAAATCTGAATTTGCAGGTAACCAATATTTCATGCGGTCATTGACAAGAATAGTTATCCTGACAGGGCAGGGTTTACAATCTCATTTATGCAATGCCTTTAATTGTCTCTTTGTTTCAGGTTTAGCACGATTACATGGAATATTGTTTTCATGAGCTGTGAAGACAGGAAGACATGGAATGGCAATAACTACTTGAAAGAATGATCTTCAGAATCCAGAAGGATAACAACTCTACCTGGGTGCTCTTGACCTACGTATGATCTATTTTTAAACAAGTAGATAATTAGGGAGAAGCATGCAGCAATAAGGAGAGGAGAGTAGCTTCACCAACCAGATGGGCCAAATGAGCCTGATAATTAAACATTTGACAAATATTGCCCCCTGTTCACCCATTCATCTTGGCATGAATCTGAGAAGCAGATCATATCCTGACATTTTAAGCTTTGGTAAATTTATAAGACATAAAATGGAGCAAATAAATTAGAAGGTACAGAGAGCCAATAGGGTGTTTCAAAAAAGAGAAATTCGAATTTGAAGACTTTCAATGACATAGTTGCCAGCATTTCTGTTTACTTTATATTGCATGTAATTGTAATTTTAGAAAGACCAATATAATGAGTTTTTAAACTAATGCCTACAATCCTCTAGTCAATACAGAGAGAAGAATTTCTAACCATAATAACTGTTCTAAGCTAAAAGCTCCTGTTAAATCTGTTTTAAGATTTAACCACCTAAACTTAGTGATAAATAATTTTTTAAAAGCTCAGTGAATTGGCATTATCTTTCTGTGCAATTAGTTCACTCTAATAGCAATAGTCTAAATAACAAAATATTCTCCAAGGATCCAATTGTTTTGGAATGAGTTTTATTTTTACCAGAAAATTATATCTTCATTCCTTTAGGCGTTGACTATTAGAATACAGTGTTATAATTCATCAGGTGCCTTGAAATCTGAATTGTGACCATCAATGTGTGTGTGTGTGTGTGTGTGTGTGTGTGTGTGTGTGTGTGTGTAGTAAGTGTATACCTCTGCTTTCTATGCAGCATAGCAAACTACCGATAGCTCAAACCTTGGAACTTTTTAAAGATAAAAGACAATTTTGAAAGTAGAAACACAGAAATATGATAGATGTTGAGGTGTTTTGGATAATGGGAGCTTATTATCTAAACCATGGGGATAAAGCAGCTGCTAATCTAATTTCACTTTAAAAAGAAGACTAAATATACTTAAATATGAAATTTAAAAAAAACCAATCATCCTGTGCTCAATGTGATTTCTAAGTGACCCAGCTATCCCACAGTCACTGGTGAAGAGGTACTTCCACGCAGACAGTTTTAACCTATCCACAGAACCACAGGTGATTGCAGCAGGAATAGGTACCAGAATTCAGGTTAAAAGAAAGAAAGAAAAAAAAAAAAAAAACCTATGATCTATCTATATCTATCATCTGCCTTTCTATCATCTATATCTTTATCTTTCTAATTATATATCTAGCTATCAACTATCTATCTACCTATCAGAGAGAGAGAGAGAGAGAGAGAGAGAGAGAGAGAAATTCTGGCCTATAAAGACTTAATGAACAAAACAAACCAAACAGAGAAACTTAGACTATTAACAAACATATTTAAGCCAGAAGGACAAGAGACCATGCATTGTTCATGAAGATTCATGGCAGGAAACAGAGAGGGAGAAGACATTTATGTATAGAATTGATAAGCTATTTTCTTTATTCTTTTTTTTTTTTTTTTGAGTTGGAGTCTCACTCTGTCACCCAGACTGTAGTGCAATGGCTGTTCCCAGCCACCACAGCCTCGACCTGCTGGATTCCAGCGATCATCACTGCTCATAAATCTAAAATAACTTTCTAACCCTATCACCTCACTGGAGAAAAAGGGGTTCACTAACATCATATTGAAAACTCAATAAGTATAATTTTTTCTAGCATTTGTGAAGACAAATCTCTTCACATTGGAAATTTTTCTCTCTTGCTTGTTATTTGACTTTACTGAGATATAATTTTCCCCACATTTTTTCCACTATGCTTGTGTCTCATTATTTCTCACAAGATTTACACTCTTCCTAAGTCTTAGCACTATCACTCAGTCTTTCTATGGGATACATCTTACAAATCCAGAATCCTGCATCAATCATACTTAATTTTGCTGTTTCAGCATGCAAGTGGGTGTTTTACTAAAGGAAATTGAATAAAAATCAATTGTAGTATCACGATAATCAAATGTGAATATTTTGAAATATAGTGGTTAGGGACATGGCTTTGGAATCAGACTTGTTTTTCAGTTGGAAACCATAATATATTTTATTTTCTACTTCTGCAAGTGTTGAGTAATTACTTAAGTTTAGCTTTTTCACATTTAAAATGGACATAAGAATAGGACTTAATCCAACGAGTTGCTGTGAGTAGTTAATGGATTATTAAACAGAAATAATCTAGAGCAGACTCCAGCATGTTTTGAGCACTCGGTGTTGCTGTTTTTATTATTACCATTACAATTTTATTACTGTATTTCTAATAGCTTTCAAACTGGCTTTATTTTAAGTCTTTATTTCAGTCTTGTGTTGTGCACTCATCTCTTGACTTATCATTGACTAGGTCCTACAGTAGGTATTGTCATCTTTATTTTCCCCCCACAGTTGTTTTATACTTCTCATCCCTTGCCTTAGTTTCTCTGTGTCTGGAGTAGAGTTCTCTTACCCATGGATTATATGCTTTGCCAATAGAATTCAAATATATGTAATATAAACAAAAAGTGTAATTGGACTTTTGTAAGTTTGCTTTCTATGTTAGTTTTACTGTTTGCAATTCTCTCCTCTGACATGCAAATAACATGCTCTGGTTTCCTTCCCATTTCAGAATGAGTAGACAAAGGAACAAAACTGATGTCAACTGAAACAGGTGAACCTACAGGCAATCCACAGATCTTTGAGCAAGAAATACACATGTGTCATATAAACCATTAAAATGTTGCAAGATTTTATCTTCTCAGTATTAGCTAAATAATGCCCCCAAACTTGTTCTACCATAACTGAAGTGAAAATATGTGCTGTTGGCTTAAGGGTTTTGCAGCAGCCAGTTGGAAAATGTAATCCATATTGTGTCCGGGCAAAACATTTAGTAAAACTATAGCTTGTGATATCCTAGAATACAGAATTCAATAATAAACTTGTGGTATTTCTAGATAAAATGTTGGTAGTGAACACTAGCTTGTATAAACCACAGTTGGTGAAGCTTTGCAATAAGAAGATTTGTTCAGAAAGGCACTGGAATACAGAGTCCCTAGAAATTCCTTGAAATGCAGGGTTGAAATGTGGAAATATTTATCCATCAATCAAGGCTGTGACCATCAATACGCAGTCTTGGGACAAAGATCAAATTGAAAGAGGAAATAGATAGTAGACAACTCGGCAAACAGGGTGGTTCCCCCACAACAAAGTAAGCAACATGGCAGACAGACAGGGAGGGTCTCCTGGTAACAAAGTAACAAACTTCCTGCTGCCAAGATGGGAAAACAAACAATCAGCTCACAGCTAGTGCTAGCCAATCAACTGGGTCTTAGGACTATAGAAACACCAGATTTCAGCACCAAATCAGCAACTCCCTCCGTCCCCTCCCGCTCTGGGAGCTTTTCTGTCCTCTCAAATCCCACTTTCTCACCTTCCTGCTGTCTGTGTCTCATTCCTCCTGGGTGGGAGACAAGAACCCAGACCTGAAGAGCTGCAGAAGACCTTGGAGCCATGCGTCCCAGACACTGGCTTGCCCACAACAGAGCCATCTGAACCAGGAGAGCTGCCAGCAGAAGGAGGAACTCCGAAGCAGAGGCACTCCCGGGGTTAGGCTGGCCAGCCCATGAGAACCAACACTCTTGAGATGAGGCTTGCCATGCCATCGAGCTGACACACTTTGAGGTCAGGCTTACCGGCCCACGGTGCTGACCAGATAAAAATTCCCATCAAAATCATCACGTGACTGGTACACCATTCAATAAAATTACCGATTGAAGTAATGAAAAAAGGAACCCAAATAATAATAATAATAATAATTTCCTAAACAAGACATTAACTGTGGTCTCATGGTCTGGTAAACTATAGTCTAACTATAGTAAAGCTGGAAAATATAATTCAAAAAAATCAAATGCTCAGTTTACAATGATGTTAAAAATCCTGACAAGTCTATAATGAAAGAGACGGAACCAATCAAGTCGTGAAAGGACCTATGGGTATTCAACTTTGACATTGCTATGTTAGGAACATGTTTGAAAGCAGCTGAGATTTGTTATTTGGCTAAAGAAATAAGCATGGTATCTTCTCCAGTGTCTTCTTCAGAGTGTGGACACAGAGAAGAAGAAGAAGAAAAAAAAAAAAAAGATGCTGTCTTTCAGAAGGAAGAGCTGAGAGCCGGAGCACCAGGGACTGGGATGCTCCCAGCAGGAAGAACAGAATTCTATTCAAAGACAATTTCTGCCCTCAGGAAAGAGAAAGCACATGTGCTTGCCAGATCTTAAAATCACTGTGGCTCAACAATTAATATGTGCCATTTCTTCTTCCACTTGTGGTGAGGGAAGGGAGTGAGGTGCCTGCCTGGGATAGAGAAGCTCAGTAATTTGAATAAATAATATTATTATTATTTTTTGAGTTGGAATCTCACTCTGTCGCCCAGACTGGAGAGCAGTGGCCGCTCCCGGCCACCGCAGCCTCGACCTGCTGGGCTCTGGCGATCCTTCCGCCTCAGCCTTCCGAGTAGCTGGAATTACAGGCATGTGCTACCACCCCGGCTGATTTTTTTGATTTATTGTAGAGACGAGGTCTCGCTGCCCAGGTGGGTCTCGAACCCACGGGCTCAGGCAATCCACTCACCTCAGCCTCCCAAAGGCACGGGATTACAGGCTGAGCCACCGAGCCCGGCTATAAATAATATTTTAATAAATATTTTAAATGGTCAAATTTCATGCAAAACTATCAAACAACAAATATATAAAAACTATATATATTTTTTAAAAATCAAAATTTTTATATGGTCTGCGTCAGTATGACTGAAGGTCCTTTTCATCTCAGGCTTTGATATAATTCAATATGGTCTCGTTTTTATGATTCTACAATGAATTAAAATTTAAGCATTTTATTCATAATCATTTTTTTTATTAACAATGCTTTTAAAAATTGTGTTAAAGATATTTTCTTAGTTACCGAAATTATCACTATCTCCTTAAGTTTTGTGACTCAGCCAAGTGTCTCCCTCCTCTGGTCCCTGCATTGCTTCCTTGTTTCCACTGTTTTGGAGCAGAAAAGGTTATTGATTCTGTTTCACCATTTCATAGGGATGAGGCATATGGAAGGAACAGAAAAATTCCATTAGTCTTCAGATCCATGGACCTGTTATCCACTTCCCTGATCAAGATAGATCACAAGTTCCTGGATTTCAAGACTCATTGACTGAGACATTTAAATTTCACACGGAGAAAATGAATGTATTTTAATTCATCCTCCTGTGATCCGGATCCCTCGACTTTGATTGTCAGTGATTTCAGTGCTTTGCATTGGCTGGTTGCTCACCTGCAAAGGCAAACTCCATATCTAATTTGAACACTAGAGTTATAACACACACTCATGTATCTCTCATCAAAGTTATATTGACCCTGGATGTTCTTCTAAACTTGTAACTCAAAAGCATTTTGTGCTATTTATATTGCTAAAAATTTTTATTACATTCCATTCAAGTAGTGGGTATCAGTTGTAACCTTATTTCTGATTGTTAAAGTTTATTGCTGTCTTATGGGCAATTATGTACTTACACGAGCTGATCTTTGTATAGCACTGCAGAATATTTTCTTCTGCAACATTTTCTTTCCTACCATTTTATTGCAGGTACTTATCTCTTTTGGTCCACCCCATAAGTATGTGCATTTTAAGGTATTTCTTTAAATTATTTTTTTGTTTTCACACTATATGCCCCTCCCTAGACATGGCCATGTTCCACAGTTATACTTGGCAGTTAACAAGTAATATAAATTTCTTCTTTCTAGATGTTTTCTCTGCGCTCTAGTCTGATATATTTTAGTGTTTTGCTAACATGAATGTCCCCCAGGCTCCTTTAATTTGACACGCACAAATCAAGTACCCATTATCGTTGCTCTTTTTAACATCATCTCTGTCTTTGTCAGTTGTGAGACATTCATCCAGTGTTATAGACATACATCAGACAAAACTTTGTCTTTTCTCGCTTTCACATTCACTCCGTCAATGAATTGTGCTGGTTCTACCTGAAAACCTCTCTTTAATGTACATCTTCTTTCTTCAATATAATTTTTAATGTTTTTAATCGGGACCTCCTTGTTTCCTTTTAGAGAAAATCACTACAAAAATTACCAAAACACAAGTGGGCAACTAAAAAAAGGTAAATATTTCATAGAAATGATAGAATACATAACAATGTATTTGGCAAAGAGTTCAACCTAACAGCAAATTTCAATATTTTTAAAATAGTTACCTGTCAATTGTTAATTTATAAAAGAATAAAATAATTAAATTCTTATGATGATATTGATACCTTCATATACCATCAATGTATCATATATTGTTTCAATTTACCTGAAATTTTTCAGAACAACAAATTTGAACAGCCAAAAATGTTCAGATATTTAAAAATGTGGTGAGCTCTCCTTCTCACTCTCAGTAAAAAATGTTTCCTAAGATTGAGAAAGATTCTTTGAAGAAAAGCTTATCCATCATGTCTTATACATGTGAAACAATGAGATAAATTATTTTTTAAAAAATCAAATTTTCAAGAATAAGAGTGGAGAATTTTTTTTTCTAGGCTGTATCTACAAATGAGAAATATGAATGTTTACATATTGATGAAGCATAGAAAAACAAGAAGAACACAAGTAATTTAAAGAGTGGTTAATTCAAGATGCTAAATCCAAGGTTAATTAAACTAATTAGATTTGTTTTATGTTCTGAAATAGAATGCATACAGTCACATACTTTTAAAAAAATTACTTTTCTATGAGCTGAGTAGTTTTATTTATAAAACAATTACAAATTGTGCCTTTTTAACAAGCATAACTTTTCATATACATTTTGATAATTTCAATAACAGAGTTTCAACAATATTAAACATACAGGCAGAATTTCAACTTTAGGATGAGTTCATCAGGTTGTAACTCCATTGGAAATTAAGAAACAACTGCACTCAAGATAGTTTTATGTATGATTTTTTGACTTTATGATCAGTTAACTAAAGCACTTCATTTGTGTTTGACTTACTATATTTTCAACTCACTAAGGGCTTATTGGATGTACCCTCATCATAGGTCAAGGAGCATCAGTATATTGGTAATATAGGGATTTTTCTAATTATTTAACAATACAATTTATAGGAAAAAATAGAGTTGCTTGTTGCCTCATAGTTGCTTTTAATTGCAAACCACTGGGGGGTAAATGTTCCATGATAGGATACTGATTTTAAAAGTTGGAATATCTATTTAACACAACACCTGGTACATGTCTAAAACTATGTATTATAATAACAGCTGATGACATTGAAATATGTAATTATGTACTAAGTGAAAAATAAACTTGCATATCACATTCAATTATGAGCAAACATGCTGGAAAACAACATTTATATTGGATTTTTGAACATGGATACTTGGGTGGTGGTACATTTTAATACACAACACAGTTAACAATAAATATCTCTGACCAGTACTCTGATTTGGAGAACTTTGCTATTCACAATAATTGCTACATAGTTTAAAGACTTGGAGAAATATGAAAATTCAGAGCCCCTTGTTCAAAAATGAATTATTTCAAGACAGCAGAGCATGAAACCAAGCACTGAGTGCTTCTGGGAGCCCGACCCTGTACAAGTGCACAGATTACATACCCATAAGGCTGACCCTGGGTTGTCCAGTATATCTGCTTTTACTTACGCCCATGTTGTTAGGTGTTTCATGATTGTTTGTTTCTTTACATATCTTTAAAAAAGACAAATTTTAAAATATTTTTAGGATAGGCTTTTTTTTTTAGAGGAGTGTGAGGTTCACAGCAAAACAGAGCAGTTGGCACAGAAATTTCACACATACGCATAATAACTTTTCTTACCAACATTTTTCACAAGAGTGGTACACTGTTGACAATTGATAAACCTACATTAACATAGTATCACCAAGTATCCTAGTTTACATTAGGGCTTGCGCTTGATGTTGCACATTGATTCTATGGGTTTGGACAAATGTATAATGGCATGTATCCACATGACTTTATGGTAGCATAAAAAGTTTCACTGTTCTGCAAATCCTCTGTACTCCACCTATTCATTCCTCCCTTCTCCCTAACCCCTGGCAACCAATAATCTCTTTACTGTTTTCTTTTAAGTCTTCTTTTTACATTTCAGACAAGAATTCTTTATTTGCTATATCATTTGCAAATACTTTCACCCAGTCTGTGATTTGTCTTTTTTATTCTCTTGACAGTCTTTTGCAGAGCAGACATTTTAATTTTATGTGATTCAGCTTGTCAATTCTTTCACGGATTGTGCCTTTAGTGTAATATCTAATATGTCATGCCAAATCTAAGGTCATCTATTTTTTATTTTTAATGTTATAATGTTCCAGAGGTTTTACAGTTTGGAGCTTTACATTTGGTTCTGTAATTCATTTTGCGTTACTTTTTGTGTAGACTGTAAAGTCTGTGTCTAGATTTTTGAGGGAGTTTGCATATGATATCCAATTGTTGCAGACTCATAGGTTAAAAAGACTATCTTTGCTTTATTTTATTGCCTTTCCTCCTTTGTCAAATATTAGTTGACTATATTTATGAGACTATGGTTCAGAGATCTCTATTCTATTGCATTGATCTATTTGTTGATCCTTTCACTAAACCCAGGTGTCTTGATTACTATAATTTTGTCACATAACTTGAAGTTGGTAGTGTCAGTTTTACTTTGTTCTCCTTCAATGTTGTGTTGGCTATTCTGGGTATTTTGCCTCTCCCATATAAACCTTATAATTATTTGCTGATATTTGAAAAATAATTTTCTGGGATTTTGCTTGGAATGGAATCAAATTCATAGACCACTTTGGGAAAAACGGACATCTTCAGAATAGTGAATCTTCCTATTCATGAACATGGTATATCTCTCCATTTATTTAGTTGTTTTTTTATTTATTTAATCAGTATTTAGTTTTATGCACATAGAGTTTGTGCATATATTGTTAGATTTAGTTCTGTGGTCTTTAATACATACTTAGCCTCTTATTATCAATCTGGAATCTGAAAGCATTATTATAAATAAGAATTATAGTATTGAATATTAAATACTTATTACCTAAAAGAGACAAAGAGTAATTTTTGAGATGTAACTATGTGGAGTAGAAGCCAAGGTGAAGGTCTAATGCACTACACTAGTAGTACCTAATAGACATGATTTAGTGATCTTTATTTTCTTTCCTCTCTCAGCTCTGATTCATATCAACATTGGCTAAGTTTAATTTTGAGTAAGCTTTCTTTTTTTCTTTCTTTATTTTCTATCTACTTTTTGTTTGTTAGTCTGCTTGGTTGCTTGCAGTAACAGTGATCAAGGTATTGAATCATTCTTAAGTTATATTTTATTGATGAATGTTCTGGATTTACCTTCTTTCTTATTTGAGAAAGCCTCCCATCTCAATTGTTTCAAATGTGAATGTTGTTAGAGAGGGCTTTGTGAGATCTTTAGTGGTGAGAGTGTTTACATTTGAATTAGATATTTGACTAGATAGATAATTTTAGCTTCATATTTATTTGTATTAAATACATTAAAATATGGATACACTGTTATCTGACATCGATGTTAATATGAAAAAAAATCGTATTTTCCTCATTGTAATGTGGCCTACTTTTGGGGGCATATTTAAGAACAATTTTTTTAGATTTGATATCTTGGCATATTAAGATTATCCTCCTAAGAGCATTTTTCCCCCTATTTCCCCTATCTGACATGCTATGGTCTTTCAATCTGATGTCTTTCATAATTATTTTAATCCAGAAAATTTTTCTCCATTATTTCTTCACTTTATTCTTCCTATCACATTTAGCTTGTTTTCCTTATAATGCTGCTTTTATTGAATTTTGACACATCATTTTGACTCTTAATATTTTAAATTTTCTTTTATATTGCTTACTTCAACATTTGCCCAAGTTTTCCTCTGGCAGACATCATCAATGTGATATTCCAATTTGCCAATTCATTCTTTAGCTGTATCTATTATGCTATTTATTCATTCTATAGTTTTCATTCAATTACTGTATTTCTAATAACATTACCACTTATTATTTTGTTATATCTTATCCTTATGTTAGTCTGATAATATTTTTTCTTTTATAATGCTTATTAAACTTGATTTAAATGTTTGTCCCATCTATTTAAATTCCCCTGCTTCTGAAGATATATATCAGGGTTGGAAAATTATGAATTACCTGTTACTGTGAAGAAAACATTATGCCTTTGCACAACAAAGGCAGCATTAAGTAGTTTATACTATGTAATATTTATGATTGGGCCAGTATTAGTCTATTTCGCATTGCTATAAATGAATATCTGAGACTAGGTAACTTACAAATAAAAGTTTATTTTGCCCATAGTGGTGCAGGTTGAATTAGAAGCATGTTATCACCATCTGATCTGCTTCTGAGGAGGCCTCAGGAAGCTATTACTCATGGAAGAGGTCAAGGAGCCTGTGTGTGAAAGAAAGCAAGAGAGGGATGCCAGGGTCTTTTAAACAACCAGCTCTCTTATGAACTGAGAGAATGAGAACGCATTCATTACCACAGAAAAGGCACCAAGTCGTTCATGTGGGACCAGCCCCCATGACCCAAACACCACAAGGCCCCACCTACAACATTGGCAGCCATCTTTCAATATGAGACTTGGAGGAGAGAAATATACAAACAACATCATGGCCCTTTACAGAAAATGTTGCTGACTCTAATTCAATTTGCTCTTTCTCCTTTGAAGTAATCTTGCTCATTTCTCATTGAAAATGTTGGAAGTTATGTTGAAAAGAAGTTTGGGAGAAACCAAGTGTCAAACTTTAGTTTTTTTTGTTTTGTTTTGTTTTTTGTTTTTGCTTTATTTTTTATTTTTTATTTTATTTTTTTGAGTTGGAGTCTCACTCGGTCGCCCAGACTGGAGTGCAGTGGCCGCTCCCGGCCACCACAGCCTCGAACTGCTGGGCTCCAGAGATCCTTCCACCTCAGCCTTCCAAGTAGCCGGAATTACAGGTATGTGCTACCACGCCCGGCTGATTTTTTTATTTATTGTAGAGATGAGGTCTCGCTGCCCAGGCGGGTCTCGAATCCGCGGGCTCAGGCAATCCACTCACCTCAGCCTCCCAAAGGTGCGGGATTACAGGCTGAGCCACCGAGCCCGGCTCAAACTTTAGTTTTATCAGTGTATTTGTATATGACTATCAAGGTGAAAAGAACCAGATTCTCACTCAAGCAAACAACTTAAAGATTACAGGTTTACTCTTATTTTCACAGGAAAATAAGTAGCATGGAAGGGGCTACTACTGTGACTCTAATAATCTAATATCTCTAGTAGATTCTTGTTATGAACTCTGTTATGCTCCTTCAGTTCATTAAATTTCAGCTCACTCATGGTTAGTTACACAAATCACTACTAGGTTACCACATAAGAATTGTACCACTGCCTCTCCGTGCTCTGCTTTCTTCTAAACTACAGTGGCAAATTCCAGAGTCCAAAGATAGCACCATGGAATGGAAACACTCATTATCTTAGCTCATGGTGTTAGCATACAGCTAAATTCCTTCTCAGGAAAGTCTTCACCTGAAGGGAGATGCTTGTCCAGCCATCTCAGCCCTTGTCTATTTCCTTTGCCTCATTTCAGGATGTCTCTGAAGGATCATTCCTGTTGAGCATTCTCTGGGGGATTCTCGAAGGCATCTATTGTACTGAATCATATTTCACACTCCCCTCTGCCAACCCTGCTTGCTTCATGCCATTATGGAGTGGTATGCTAAAACCAGTGAAAGTTGATATTTAATAGTCAGGAATCTTGAAAACAGATTGTGAAACCATTGGCAAATTGAGAAAAAGCCGTGATAGAAGTATTTAACTCATTGAAATTATCTGATTCTATAAAACAAGGTTTTATGTTTCCCTACAGAGCTGGTTATCAGCACATCACTTCTTTTCTTTTTTTACACTGGAGTCTCACTCTTGGCTGGAGTGCAGTGGCATGCTCACAGCCACCATAGCCCTGACCTGCTGGGCTCAGGGAATCCTTCCATCTCAACCTTCCAAGTAGCTGGAACTACAGATGCATGCCACCACGTCTGGCTAGATTTTGTGATTTATTGTAGAGATGAGGTCTCACCAAGTTGCCCAGGCTGGTCTCAAATCTTCAGGCTCAGGCAATCCTCTCGCCTCAGCCTTCCAAAGTGTTGGGTTTACAGCCTGAGCCACTGCACCCGGCCACATACCCCTTCTTATGGGTGCTATTTAGAAGTGCATTCCTTGATAATTTATTTATCCAACTTTCCATTTCAGAGTCAGATCCCTAGGAGAGTGACCTAAGAGAGCCGGTACTTGGAGAGCTTCCAGGAAGCAAACCCCGGTTGGGATTCTGTAACTGGATTACTCGACATCTGGGTTGCAATGAGAACACTAACAGAGCTCTGCAGAATACCAACACCCTTGACTTGATGTAGTCATGATGTTGTTATAATTATCAGAAGCAGATTGAATGCCAGTAGAAGAAAATGCTTAGATACAATATCTCAGACATCTGAGTGGTTCAGGGTGGTAGTAGTTACAAAGCAACACAATTAGATGCCTTTTGCTAAGTGAGATAGATACATTTGAGAATCACAACGACAGGATAAATGTGATTAATTACCAATTTAAGGAAAAGTCGGAAAAGCAGAAGACCTCCTTTATAGGCAGAAGGAGTCTTATAAAAAGACTCAGCTATTAGAGCCAGAAGGCAGAAAAAGCTGAGCATTAGACCTAAAACTTTATTACAAGGATAGCAGACATCCAGAGAAATGTTGAATTCTCAATCTTGGAAGGTCTGTGACCTAACTGGGAAGGACTAATAGCTTTTCACTTGAGACAGGAATATCTAAGTCAACACTCTCAAGAATGGTGAATCTCCAGACGTCCCGAGACCCTTGAGCTTAAAGAAATATTTTGCTGTTTCCTCCTAAAAAGCTAACAATCTCTTATTCACACTCTCCACCTTTTTCTTGAAGACTATATGGAAACTCTTACTTACCTAACAGCATCTATGTCCTTCAGAATCTACACATACTTTTTAACTCCCCAGCAATAACTTGAGTAAAATAACAAACTAATCTATCTTGGAAGGTGCTGAGTCTGCTTTGTGGGGACAGTTACTGTATTGCAAAGGAGCTGAAGACTAATCAATTATTTATCAGCAGGAAACAGGACAGTGGTGTATGAGATTGAGCCCTGAGGGTGCAGAATCAAAGAAGGGATATAAAGTTGGAAAGGGGAGAGCTCATCCATATGGGAGCACACTCATCTGAGAGGAAATATTACCCTGGCAAGATCCTCATGATACAATATTAATGCAATGCCTAGTTGAACTTTGGAAACAAAAAACGTGATTGCTTACACAAATTGAATCAGAACTGGCGCAACTGCCATGGTCAACCATGGGAATAAGGATCAAAAGGCTTAGGGAAATGAGAATCAAAAAAAAAAAATGGATAGTTATGCAAGGGCATAAAACCTATCTGGTGATTCAGTCCCATGGGAGGAACCAGGAGACACTCCCATTACCACTATAAAAGAGATGTACAATTGAGAAAGATTTTAGGTCAGAAAATGCTATTATAGAATTATATTCCCTGCTACCAATGTAGATGATAAAATATCAAAATAATAAAGGTCAAATTGCCCCTTGATCATCAAAATAATTTGTATGCCTGTATTTTGCTAAATGACAAGGTTGGGTTGGTAGACTATGGTGTCTGCCTAGGATAGTTAGAAAGATGCTTAAGAAATACAATGTTACAAGATAAATGGGCAACCAACATCTACTTAATCTATAAAATTCAAGGAAATAGAGAGTTGATGATCAGGCTACTAACTCAAAAAACATTCGTGTCCACCTGCCCATTTTCTGAAACAGAGTTGATTTCTTAAGCCCAGCACCCTACTGGACAGTATTTTCTTCTGAGTACCCTCATCTACTACACTGCATCTAATTTAGATGATGAGACTCTGGACTTCAAGCCTGATCTTGATGTCGTAATGGGATGAGGCTTTGGGGAGGAAGGTCTTTTGGGAGGGCTGTGTGTACTGTGTGTGTGGTAAGCTTGTGAATTGTCATAGAGGTCTTCCAAAAAGTGTATTTTTTCCTAAAATGGCAGCAATAGTTCCTACCACAAGTGGTCTTTTAGAATATTAACGCTGCCCTCAAGAGGTGGGGTTAATGTCCTTTGTTCTTCAGATTAGTTCATATTTATATGTTGTCTTTAAATTTATGAATGCTTTTCTGTAGTTTCAAATATGCTGACACGTTTATCAAATGAATTTTATTTCACATATTAAACTGTTCAGTCCCAGAATTTCCATTTAATTCTTTCTATAGTTTCCACTTAAAATCAGTCATTTGTTCACTGATTATGTCTATACTTTCAGTTAAGTCTTTGATCATATTTGAATAGCTATTTTATAGTTCTTCATTACTATTTCGAAGATCTGGCTACCTTTGTGGTTTCTGTCTACGACTTTTTTCTCTCTTTATTATGAGTCACATTTTTCTGCTTCTTTGGAAGGCTAGAGCTTGTATACTAGACATTGTAGAGGATAGATTATAGAGAGTCTTTTTCTCCATTTCACTAGTAAGCAATCCATTTCCAGAATCTTGAGAATCTAATTTCTATATTAATTCTATTAAGCATTCAAGTTTTTTGTTTGTTTGTTTTCTGAAAGCAGGGAATGAGAGAAGGGCTTAGTTGTAGCTAATTAATTTGTGGCATCATTCCACAAGGCAGAATTAAGGAACAGGTAGACTGAAAAAAAGAAGATGAAAGGCTAAAGTAAAGATTCATTACCGATATCACTGCAGTAGACAATGTCACTGTTGCTACTGCTAATTCATTAGTACTCCTAAAATGTGTATCAAACGCAACCCAGAATTGTGGACCTATAGCAGAAAATTCTGGATCATTTATTGTTTCCATTCTTTACTGTTTGAGGACTACTTTCCTGGGTTGCTCCCTGCTTTTTCTGGTTGTTTTTGGTAGTAGCCTAGACTTGTGCTATACTGAAGTGAACTCTGAGTAGAAAGCAGAAATCATGGTTCATGAAAACTTGAATCTGCTTTCTTAAGGAACTGACCCCCAAAACTGAAATTAGTTATTGATGGGAGGTCTCTAACATGGGTCACCAAAGGTATCTACTACAACTCACTTTGTTATCTCATTAGTCTTTTTCACTTCCTTTCCAATATCCTCTTTCTGGGTTAATGCTTTTTTGTTTCCTTGAATTTTATATTGCTGGAAACTCTGGAGTGAGTAGAAATAATTGCTTATTTCATTAGAGAGGCCATAAAAAAGCATATCTTATTGCTTATTTTGAAAATTTCCTTAGAGGAAAGCATTAAACTTTTGCACAATTATAAAATAATATTATTTTCAAATGCAGTTAATTGTCAAAGAGCAATATCTACAATCTAGATTCCACTGTCTAAAGAAATCAAATACTACAATCAATTTGTTCATACATACAATTTAATATATGTTACTTTCCAGGATTAAAATACACAGAAAATAATTTAGACCTTTCCTGGCATACTTTGATATCTGGAGACATAGTGCCTTTCCATAATAATAAATGTAAACTCAAAATTAAGCTTAACCCAAAATATATGAATGTTTTCAAATGGCCATAGTAATTTTGTCTTTTATGAAAAAAATTTTTGGAAATAGTATATAAAAGCAAATATCTTAACAAAAAAATGTTATTTTTTACTTTAAAATCACAAATGACTTAATTCATTGCACTGTAAAAACAGCATTTTTCAGAAATGCAAAATATATTTTATTATTTAAAAGGTTAATTTATCAAGATGACTTATAATTTGTTGATATATATTCAACACTATGTATTGTTTTCAAAATCTACTGGGAATATATTTATTTATAAGTTTTTTTTAAAAAAACGTAGAAATGTCTCAGGGAAAAATGCCAAGGTTTCTCTCTTCAACTGTTAAATAATTTTATGACAACAATTTTTTAAATAAACCATCAGTTTTAAATCAAGATAGATCAAATAGACAATTTCAATAGAATATTTACTGTCATTTTTATTTCTAAAGAGCATAAAACTCTAATAATATTTGGTAAGACAAAAGAATCGTGTTACTAACAAAACAGTGAATGATTTCACTGAAAACTCTTGTTAAATATCTTGGGTTTGACACATTGTTGGTTATGTTGACAGGTTACATGGAATTACAATACATGCTTACTTGGTCGGTGTTACACATCAGAATGTTTATAAGCAGGCAAATGCTAAAATATATGCTGCGCTAAATGTGGAATGGAGAGAAAATATTACGAATCACACTATTATTCCTAGCATATGCTAATGATGTAAATTATGGAAGCACACATCCTCAAATCTTACTGTGCTCGAATTTCAACGTTTTAGGCAGTTATGCCAAAAGTAAGAGCGTCCATTTGATCTTCCTTACTTATTTTTGCTATTACTGCAGGCTGACTTACCCGGGTTGCAAACTGTGAAATGGATAACAGCATGTAGAAGTTTATTAGGGAATGTTTTGGGGGTAAAATCTGTGAAAAGGGAAGAGAAACGTAGTTATTGTGTGTGTGTGTGTGTGTGTGTGTGTGTGTGTGTGTGTGTGTGTGTGTGTGTGTCTCACTGTGTGTCACCCAGGCTGGAGTGCATGGGCACGATTATGACTCACCACAGACTTGATCTCCTGGGCTCAGGCAACTCTTGCACCTCAGCCTCCCAAATATTTGTGGCTACAGGCCCTTGCTATCACAACTGCTTAATTTTTAGAATTCTAGTTTCTTTGGTACTGGAGTCCCCACTTATCTGGGGGCTCTCAAGACAAGAAGGAAGCAGGGTTAGGTAATGAGAGCGGCTAGATCCGGATGAAAGTCTAGACAAAAACTTCAGTCAGATTCAAGGGGACTGCCCATTCGGAGGGGTCCTGAACTCGGGGAGGGAGTCGAGTCTTTGCACTCTCATCTAAAACAGCTATTGGGTGGGACGCCCCCAGCAGGCAATGGGACCTTAAGCAAAGCTACTCTCTTTAGGTAAGGCAAACCCAGAGGAGAGCTGACAACCAGGAACTGTCTGTTACATGTGTTCTGCGAAGCTGAAGCGAGATGCAAGTATCTTGTTCTGAATGTGTATCTGAGTTAGTGCACTACGCAATCCACCACAGTTTACCCTTGTGCCTTCCTGAACTCTTTCTTCATATAAGGCTTTAGGGCCCAGGATTCTGGCATGTGCATTTTCCTAAGGGAAACATCAAACAGAAAAGCTAGTGGGACAAATGGCTGTTCCTACCATTGCAGCTGGGCTCTCAACAGTCACTAGTAAGCATCATCTCTTATTATCTCTCTTCGTATGATCTATTACAGATTCCTGTCAAACTCAAAAAGTAACCATACCCATATCACTGATGACACCAGTGATAAGTTCCAGTCTCTCATTCATCAGGGGAGGCACGTCACCTTGGTAGAACATCCAGCTGGACCTGGCGTCTTTGGATGACACTAAGGTAGAAGGTAGAAGAAACAACACAGCTCTGGGCAAGACTGTAAATGAATACTGAGGTCTGTTCCAAGTAAATACAAACTGTTTCAGATGTGCTTTCCTAATAAAAATGGAAAAGAACCAATCTGCCGGATAAATGGCTGCGTCCCATGTACCAGAGGCCATGTTAATTTTCCCTAGCAAATATATGACATCAGGCAGAGCAGCTGCAGTTAGGGCTATTACCTGGTTGAGTTTGCAGTTATCCACTGTCATTATTCAGGTTCCATCTGGGTTTTTGTTTTGTTTTGTTTGGGTTTGGTTTGGTTTGGTTGCCAGATGGGTAAATTAAATGGAGCTGTGATGAAACCATGGATCCTTTAGGTCTTTAAGAGTTGCCCTCATTTCTGCCATCTCCCCTGGGATTAAATGTTGTTTTTGTGATTACTTTGTAGTCTCCGGACTAGTCCCCTTTTAATGTCTTTATTAATTTATGTATTCTGTTCTGAAAGCAAGCAAGAGGCTCCAAAGTAGCGGTCATGCATATTATTACATCAGTGATATTCCTTCTTCTCTGTGTCCTAATCTTTCTTGGGTGATACACTAAGGACAGATATAACTTGCACGTTTACAGAAGAGGATCCTGGAATGATGTGTATCGAGCTCATATAGGGACTCCTGTATAGCCCCAGCCTCTCACCACACTGCTCCTAAGCCAGGCAGAGAAACCTCATTTAAAAAAAAAAAAAAAGTACATACATCCTCTCTTGGAAGAGGAGGGGAAAAGTCTCTAGATTTTATAGCCCTTTGGAATATAAATAAATGACTCAGGATTTTATTACCTTTGCAATGTAAGAACCGCAGGTTTATCACCTTCAGATATGAAGAGCAAATAATTCTGGGAAAGAAGACACCTTCTCTACCTTTAGAGCATGTCAGTTTCTTTTTTACTAAAAAAACCCTGACAGTGCAGAAACATGAAAATATCTTCCTTATGGGAGGTGGCCGTTTTAGAGTCTTGTACTTGGGCTTCACCGTGCTTGTTCTTATTCTGTAAGTCACGGGACAAATGTGGAAAAATGCTGGAATATTGCCATGCATGGGAGACATGGTGTTGCAGTTTTTCCTCCTGGAGACACAGATTCTTTCTCTCAGTGCATTCTAGATACAAATACTAGCTCAGACTTGGCACCGAACAAGGAGTCATGGCATTTAATTAAGCCACTGCGTGCCATCATCTGATGATCTATCTTTGATTTTTACACATTGCGTGTTTGCTTTGGCGACTGTCCATCTATCTGGCCCATGCAGAAGGCATGTTGTATTAAATATTTCCATAACCCTCTTTTGGCCAGCCCGTCATATTGCCACTTCATACTTGCCACCTATTATGATGATTTTGCTTAATTGGTTCTGATAATTAAGGCTTGATGGCAATTAGAAGGCGTCAGCTCTTAATAAGGAGAGATGAGACCCCACTGCAGGCTTAGAGAGTTCAAAAAAAATTTGGAAATTCATTATTTTTCAGGCATCTCAGCCCAAATATTACCACCCCATGTGTCAGGACCCCATTCTTTCCCAACTGGTGACATAATCTTGGCATAGCACATCAAAATACTTTGAGAGAGTAACTTTCTTTGGAGCTCTGATGCTCTAAAGATGAAGCTCTCAGTTTTTATTTTCTCCTGGCTACAGAAGTTAAGAGTCTTTTTATATACTCAAAAAGTATAAGAAGACCTTCTGGCTTTTATGTTAAAATGCAATTGTTAACCACTCATCCCTTTCTTCTCTTTTCTGGAAACATAAATTATGCTTAGCAATATCAACTCAATTCTAAATGCTTATAGTTACTAATTTTCTCTTATTCTCAAATGCTTGATATTTTGCATCTGCTAGTGAGTTTCCTTCGGCTGGTATATCGGTACAGTTCACCACCGGAGAAAGTGTTAAAAATTATACTGTTACATATTGTCAGGAGCTATCTATGCTTTGTCATTTGCTAGGGTTGGTAACTTCATTGTCATCTAAACAGCAGTTGATCCAAAATCTTAGATTAGTGTCTACTGTCTTCAACCAATACTGATACCAGCTGTCACATGTTGAATTCCCCAGAAAGTAGACCCTGAAAATTCCTTTGAAGCCAACTCTGTGATGGAGATTAGCACGTAAGAGATGGATTAAAAAGTGCTCTTGGCCTATACACTCACTAAAGAGGAGGTCACACAGCTTATAAAGCAATGTGAGGCAGATAGAGAAGTAAGACTGTTGTAGTCTCAGTGAAGGCCTCACATGTTCCTATGGGAATTTCTGTAAATCTGAATTATTTTGAGTTTTAGCAAAGGCACTGGGTATTTAAATCCTTGTATCAAATGCATTCACTAATTTTGAGCCGTTCTTGCAAGGGGACATGATCTTGGGTGAGATAACTCATCTAAACCAAAGCAATTCTGCAAAAAGGCTGAGAACCAAGGACTCTCAACAGAAGCAAGCTCTCCAGAAGCTGGAGAAACAAGTCCCGAAGAGGGACTTGGTGGATGCATCCCAGCAGCTGTTACATCAGCTAAAGTATTACAGTTCTTCTTCCTCTCTCTCTGTTTTTAAAAATATATTTGCTATTACTTTTGGGGCAGCCATGATCAACACAGACACCATAGTGGGGTGCCTGTATATTCCCAAAATAATTTACTGACATTTTAATGCCCAGTACTTCAGATTGTGACCTTATCTGTAAGTTAGATCTGTAGTAGTCAAGTAAAAATAAGGTCATAAAGGTGGACTTTAATCCAGTATGACTTGTGTCTTCATAAAAAGGGAGAATTTGGACATAGAAAAACAGACATGCACAGAAAGGGATGTGAGGAAATGTAGGGAAATTTCATGCAAAGACAATAAGTTGGAGTGATATATGTAGAAGTCAAGGAAAACCAAAGAATACCAGAAAACCACCAGAAACTTGAAAGGGAAAAGCAAGGATTATCCCACATTTTTCAAAGGGAACGTGATTCTTCAGGCACTGTGATTTTGGACTTCTAGCTTCTATAACTCTAAGAATGTAAATATTTATTCTGAGCCACCCAGCTTAGGATATCTTGTTTTGGCAGTCCTGGGAAACTAATATAGAATCCAAAATAAATTCATTGATATTGTCTCTGTTTAATTAATTACATTCCCTCACAAAAAGCTGCTCCTTCAGACAGTTGATATACAACAAAGAAACCGCTGGAAAAATACTATAAAATATTCATGATATTACGGAGATTGCAACTTTACACAAGTTAAACATCTCTAATCCAAAAACCTGAAATCCAAATCGATCCCAAATTCACAGTTTGTAAAGTATCAACATGATATCACCAGTGGAAAATGCCATACCTAAGGTCGGCTATCTGTCAGAAGTGACTAGAGTGAATGATATAATGGAGTGAGTAGTAAGAGAAGTATTCAGTGAAATCTTGTCACAAAGAACTTGCATGAAAATTTGAAGAAACATGCATTGATTAAAATGGAACTTTATTGTAAGACTTTGAATAGAGGAGTAACATAATCTGATTTTCATTTTAACAGGGACATCTAAATTATTTCATTATTAAGCATTAAATAGCAAAGGATAAGACAAGTGGGACCACAACAAACTGAAAAGTTTCTGAAAAGCAAAAGAAACCATGAAGAGAGCAGGGAGATAGCCCACAGAATGGGAAAAAAAAAAAACATTTACCAACTGTATATCTGACAAAGGCCTAAAATCTAGGATTTAAAAATAGCTCAAATATGCCAAAGGAAAAAAACAAAACAAAACAAAACAAAAAAACAAACAGCCCCACTAAAAAGTGGGCAAAAGACATGAATAGAC
>NW_007253107.1:626970-690711 GCF_000164805.1 Carlito syrichta
GGAAGGCTGAGGCGGAAGGATCGCCAGAGTCCAGCAGGTCGAGGCTGCGGTGGCCGGAAGCGGCCACTGCACTCCAGTCTGGGTGACAGAGTGAGACTTCCACTCAAAAAAAAAAAAAAAAAAAAAAAAATAAAAATAGCTCAAATATGCCAAAGGAAAAAAACAAAACAAAACAAAAAAACAAATAGCCCCACTAAAAAGTGGGCAAAAGACATGAATAGACATTTCCCAAAAGAAGATATACGATATTCTTTGTTTCTGTGATAGATCACTGAGTATGATAGACTCTAAATTTATCTAATTGCTACCAAGTTCACATGTTTGTCCTTCTTTATGGCTGCATAATATTCCATTGTGTATATGTACCACATATTTTCTATCCAGCCCAGCTTTTTAGTAAGCTAAAAAGAAAAAATAAAAAAAGGTGAGATTTGTTTGTATGATTGAACTTCTAGAGGAATTACTATTAATAGATTTGATTCCTGTTATCCATCAATGTTCAATGTACTCATCCAAAATCAAAATATCTTCTATAATAAAAATATGTTGCACCTCCCCCCAAAAAAAGATATACCGGAAGCCAACAGACACATGAAAAAATGTCTTACTAGTCATCAGAGCAGAGAAATGCAAATCAAAACCACATTGAAATACCACCTAACCCCAGTAAGAATGGCCATCATTAATCACACAAACAACAACAGGTGTTGGTGAGGATGTAGAGAAGAAGGAACACTTCTACACTGCTGGTGGGTATGCAAACTAGTGCAACCTCTCTGGAAGACAGTTTGGCAATTCCTGAGAGAGCTAGACATTGACCTTCCATATGACCCAGCAATTCCCCTACTGGGAATATATCTGGAGGAACTCAAATCATTCTATGAGAAAGATAAGTGCACATGCAGGTTTACTGCAGCACTATTCACAATAGCAAAAACATGGAACCAATCATGCTGCCCATCGAAACTGGATTGGATAAAATATATGCAGTACAAATACACAACTGAATATTACACAGCCATAAAGAAGGACAAGCATATGAACTTCACAGCAACTTGGATCGATTTAGAGTCAATAATGCTGAGTGATCTATCACAGAAACAAAGAACAGTGTACCACATGTTCTCACTCGTATGTGGAAGCAGAACATTTGCCGTAATACTTTATAATATTGGTGGTAGTAGGATACTGCTGGGGTGGAGGTGGGGTGGATACACAACATCAATAAGGGTGCCTGTTCTCAAACCAAGCAAAGTGGGGACCAAACAGAGGTGCAGACTTTACCTGTATGATGACTACTTGTATACCTAATCCTGAATTGTACCCGACATTTTAAAAATAAAACATAGTAAAAATAAATAAATAAATACAATAAAATAAATAAAAATTCATTGGAATAAGTCACCTAATAAATGATAAAGAAAAAATATTTTTAAAAAAGAACAAAGGATAGACCCAGGGACAAAAGTTGAGAGACATTACAAAAATCCAGACAAGAAATGATGGTCTGGATCTGGGTGGTAACACCTTCACAGATTCAGACACATTAGATCTTCCTCAACTGAGAACTGGTGATTTGTAGCTATAATCCCAGCTACCCACCTACTTGGAAGGCTGAGGCAGGAAGGTCACGTGAGCCCAGGAGTTCGAGGCTGCACTGAGCAGCCTCATCCGTCTTGCCACTAAACTCCAGTCTGTGAGACAGAGAGAAAACTTAGACTCTGTCTCTAAAAAAGGAAATAGGTCAGACGCAGTGGCTCAAACCTATAATCCCAGCACTTTGGGAAGCCAAAGCGAGAGGATTGCCTGAGCCCAGGGGTTTGAGACCAACCTGGGTAACTTGGCGAGACCTCGTCTATACAATAAATCACAAAAATTAGCCAACCATGGGGGTCTGTGTATATAATTCCACCTACTTGGAAGGCTGAGGCGGGAGGATCGCCTGAGCCCAGCAGGTCAAGTCTGCGGTGGCCATGAGCGTGCCCCTGCACTCCAGCCTGGATGACAGAGTGAGACTCCGACTCAAAAAAAAAAAAAAAGGAAATAAAAAAAGGAAGCGTAAGAATGACTATCGTTTCTGACTGTGGTGGAGCGATTAAAATTGCCGTAGGTCCCCTAGGTGTAGGTTTGGGGAAGAAAAGATGGGCACACACCAAGGATAAATGGGACCCCACAAGAACAAACTTAACCCATGGGACAAAATGAAGTCTGCATTTGACTTTCAGTAACTGCAACATCATAAAGGCATACTCCTCCAGAAGAAACCGGCACCTTTTCTTGCCAGAGCTACATACTTACCTGGACCAGAACTTAGGAAATCGAAGGGAGTTGGAAGAGCAATATGCCTGGATGCTGCCCCAACCAACCAGATAAGCCAGCATCTCCGTGGCCCCATGTGACTTGCGATGGCATCTGTCGCCCTTTAGCAATCTGTAGAACCAAAGGATTGCTGCTTCACTTCTACTCACATACCACTTGCGCCCAACTCTAGCTTGGGATCATGAGGAAGGGAAATCCTAAAATAAAACAAAACAAAACTGCCCCACATTGCTAAGTTGACACAGTGCAAAATCTCTAAAATGTATTCTTTGTCAACCCGGTCTTCATGTATATTTCTTTTAAATGTATTTAGTTTTTTTAAAAAATCAAGGGAAGAGTCATGTTTTCACTTCACTTGATGAGACTGTCTTTCATACAACTTAAAACATACTAACCCTCTCTCTAAAATACGTCTCATCTATCACCTCTGTCGTATGCCTAACTCTCTCATCACCCTCTTCACCTCTGTGTTGGGAGCCAACATCTATAGCTACGTGGCTGAGGCCTGTAAAGGCCCATCTGGAATATAGCCTCTGACATAGGATGTCAGTTATACCTATAATATTGGCATGTGATTAGTGACCAGTGTGCATACATGGCAGTAAAACTTATAAGTAAATCTCAATACACCTGATGGAAAGTGCATAGCAGAATTATTTCTCTCTGTCTTTCTAAGTTTTACTTCTTTCTAGATATTTTTTAACTTCTATTTCCTGGTAGACTGGGTAGTCAGCTTTGGAAAGCTGTTTCCCCCAGGGCTAAGATTAGAAACTAAATTACCATGATAGTTTTGTCGCCCTGCCTCTAGCCAGGCAGAACGTTTTCTTTTGTTTTCGTTAATTACCGAAACTCTGTCTGCTTCAGCCCATGGCCGCCATCTTGGCAGCCCTGCATTTCCTTGTTCAAGAGTGTGACAGCTACTATTTGATTTTTAGAATAGACTTGTTAGGATAAAATATATACATATACACTCATAGTTGCGTAAATCTATGCTTGCTGTTTTGTTTCCTTTTGCCACATTATTCAAATATAATAATTACTATACAATTTATAAAAGAATTAATGATGAAGTATTAGCTTAATAGGATATAGCATAGTATTAAAGTCCAATCACTAGATCATATAAAAATTAAAGTTTAGAAATATGAAACATATGAATTATAGTAAAGTTTGGTAGTTTAAGAATAAGTTTTAACTGAGTTATAAGGCATTACGTTAAATCATAATAGGTTAATAGTATAACTGACAGTTAAGTCATTTAACTAAACTTATAGATTATAGTATAGTGTTAAGTTGATGATATTAATCGTTAAAAAATATTGGGAGTCAGTGAACTTGGATTGAACCTAGAGTTAACTTAGAAAAGTTTTTTGTATTAATCAGGGTATAGAACAAAGAGTATAATATGAATGATTCATTGAACATTATGGAAAACACTTTGGACGATTTGTATTGAAATTGTGCACCTGTGACCTTAATGTAAGCACAGCAGGCATCATGGAATTCGAATTGTTTGCTTGGAAATTGCAGATCTCGTGGTGGTCTTGTGATGCATAGTTTGTAAAGCACGGAACTTGTACGCCCCCAGTGAGTGATTATCACACTGCTGGAGGGTATAGAAAATGGTATATAAGTTGGAAGGAGTCCGAATAAAATTTGACTTCAGTTCTGATCAGACTGTTCCCAGAAGAACTGCCTCCGAGTGGTCTCTTCTCACTGTCCAGATTCTCTGGTGCAGGTCCTAACCCACCCTTGGTCAGTGCTGGTCACCGACACCTCTGGGCGATGGCCATTATTCTTGTAGCTGAGACATTCGCCACCCTTTGATATCCTGCAACTTAAACACTGAAACATACGTTTAAACACTATCATCTGATGATATGGGTATGAAGGTTAATGTAATTGGAGAACATATATATTTATATCGAAATAGAGAAAAACGTTAAAGTCTTTATTCTGGATACAGATAACATGGGTATAGTTAGTATTTATTAATTCCACAAGTCATTTTTTTCCTTTGAAAAAATGTTTTGTCTTGTATAATTCCCCTTAAATAATGTCTGGGCCTTAATGTCTTCTTCCTGCATTGGATTATTTCAGTGTTCCATCAACAGTGATCAAAGAATGTTATTTAAATGAAAGGTTACCCAGGAGATTCCTCACATTACAGACATTCTCTTCCTTAGCTCCATTGTGTAAAGAAGCTCCATTTTCCCTTGATTATTAGCGTGAAGAGCCCCAGCCTGTGCAGTAACCCCACTATTTGTTACTTCACTGATATGAGGAGCTCCAAGTAGACAAAGAATAGTTTCCATTTTCAGTGTAATGGAAAAGATGCCATGTTTCCTGGTGACAGATTGGGAACCAACATCCCTACACCAACTGAGCTCAAACTTGGAGGTCACTGAAAGCAAACATTTCACTGATAATTCATTGGAAGTAATAGCAACAGAAAGATTTCTCTGATGTACCTATGACCCCACTTCTTGATTCTCAGACTCGGAAATTCTAGAACTAAGACAGACATCGTCGTACATGGGTCTATGATTTAGAGCATAAATACAATTACCATGTTACGGAGGATATGATTCAACTGCACAAGCTGTTGCTGGCTTATGTCCTAAGGGCATCTCTAAAAAACCTTCTGATTGTTTCATGGGGTGGTTGCCTCTGTGTGAAGGAAATAGTGTAAAGCCAGAAAATGAGGCCATTTCCACACTTTATTTTCTGTAAAATGAGTTACTGAATGAGTTGCACAATGCTTTCTAAAGTTCTCCATACCATGGTGAAGAATAAGACATGTTATATCCAAAGATGGTGGTCTTGTCGGAAACTTTATAAACAAGGAAGGCATTTTTATATTCAAAATAAGTGCCTCTTACTGTAAGGAAAATTGTCCTCTCTTTCCATGATGGAAGAGATCATTGCAGTCATCCTGTTAACTGTATCTGCTTGATTTACCTAAGAAATGATGTCATATCCTGGCTCAGGTTTGATATCAGATATTGGAAAATGGACCACTCAGTCATGACCATAGGCAGATATGACATAGAAGAAATACATGCCCTATATAGAGTTTATGGGCAAACAAAACCGCTGCTAAAACTGTACTGCATCTTGAATAATACAGACTGTGGCTCCCAAGACATTTTTGGACTTTAAAACTAGAGTTTTTTCCAGAGTTTAAGAAGGTTATTATTTCACTTGATATTTCTATTTGAGATTTTCCCTTTACTGTCTACTGTGGAACATAAACATTTCATCCTCTTATAAGTGCCTCAGTCCCCAACCTCACCCCGTGTAGAGAAAGATGCATATATACACACATACATGCTTCTTACCCATGGTTCCAATCTAGTTATAGATTAAACTTTGATTACATCGCTGTTCACCATGTGCATCATTATAAGTAGGTAAATGTCATTTACAGTGGAGTCACTTAATGTTTTATGTGTGTTACATAACCTTTCTTATATTGTTATCCCCTTGAACTATGGATTGCACTACATTTGCTGATTTTAAAGTTTGTTTTACTTTCTTTCCTTTTTTTTTTGAAATGGGTCTTATCCTGTCACCCAGGCTGGAGTACATTGTTGCAATCATAACTCACAGCTGTCCCAAACTCCTGGACTCAAGCTGGCACTACATGTGTGTGCTACTATGTCTAGTTTTTTTAAAAAATTGTTTTAGAGAGGGACTTGCTATGTTGCTTTGGCTGGCCTTGTATTCCTGGGCTCAAGCAATCCTCCCTCCTCAGTTTTTCAAGTAGTTGGCATTACAGAGGAGAGTTGTTGCACCCATCTTTGCTTTACTTTTTATTTTTATTTATTTTCTTTTTTTTGAGTTGGAGTCTCACTCTGTCGCCCAGACTGGAGTGCAGTGGCCGCTCCCGGCCACCGCAACCTTGACCTGCTAGGCTCCGGGGATCCTTCTGCCTCAGCCTTCCGAGTAGCCAGAATTACAGGCGCGTGCTACCATGCCCGGCTAATTTTTTGATTTAGTGTAGAGATGAGGTCTCACTAAGTTGCCCAGGCGGGTCTCAAACCCGCGGGCTCAGGCAATCCACTCACCTCAGCCTCCTAAGGCGTGGGATTACAGGCTGAGCCACCGAGCCAGGCAGCTTTACTTTTTAATGAAATTGTCTGTTCTAGTGAGTTTATCATAACATACGATATTATGAACATTCTATTCTATACATTGAAATCAATTCCCTAAAATGGTTATTAAACAATAATACAACTTGGGTCCCATGATCAGACATAGTATTTGCTAACAATTTACTACATACTCTCATAGAACTGTTCCCATGCACAGATGCGTGTATAGGAAATATATATTGCTTATACACCAAAATGTGATAATAGTAAGCATACAAACAGAAGTAGCACAGTGTATGATTATGAGTACAATTCTGGTGCTAGGATGCTTATGTTTAGTTTTAAATCATACCGTGCCTCTTATTCATCTGTACAATGAAGTACATGATGCTAACTTCCTTATAGTTTCGAAACAGCCATGTCTCTCTATAGATTCCCATCTGTACATCTACATCTAAAGAACAATATTTAACTGAATATTGGGGCACTCTGTGATCCAGTCAAATTGACACAAAATTAGTCACAGTACCTTTCTGAATAATACATGTTGTCTAAAAAAAAAATCTAATAAGGTGCATGGTAATCTCTGTCTCATTCTTAGCAATTAAAAAAAATGCCATATTTAGAAACTTGGGTCCCATTTATCAGAGACAGTCTTTGCTAACAATTTAGTACATACTCTTGTAGAATTGTTCCCATGCACCTTAAAGAGAACTTTTTAGCACACCTCTAATTACTGAACTCTTAAAAATGTCAGTGTGGGCAGGTTGAATCTTTGTAGGGTCTATCTTTTTCTTCCTGGCATGCACATTTCTTATTAGGGCATTTAGTGTACTCGTTACTTTTTTTTAGGTATAATGATGTCAAGCAACATTACAGTGGATCAGTGTGAGTTACGTGGAATGTCTAGATGATCAAGGTCCTTTTGAACTATATGGTGGCAGAGCAAGACAGTTAACACAACTCTGAAGTAAAATATTTGATGTAGATTGCAGTCATTATGTACAAGGGAACTGATATTTTATCTTATTTGCTGAGACAAATTGAAACTAAAACATTAATTCACATCAAAAACTTCATAAAGATTTCCTGAAGCTGCATTTTGTCCCCCATACAGATATCACACAAGTTGTGATAGGGACTACCATTTGATTGAGCTAGAATTGGAGCAACTATTTGGTTACATTTTCTGGACTCATTTACCATTTTGAATGCAGGTCAATATCTGAAGACAATGAGGAAATGATGGGACCACCACTCATATATCCTTAAGTCTTTAAAGGTGAAGAAGACAGATGGTTTCCATTTCAGAAGCTCCCAACTTCACCCTTCTTTTCATTAATGGCTCTTAAATTAAGTCAGTGGACCAAGTGAGATTTTCATCAATTGCTGCATGCATCTGTCCTAATTATCTACTGACGAAAATGTAAGGGTGTGAGCATTTTATTTACTAAAATGCGGAGGTGAATCAGGGCTTCATTTATCACCTGGTTTCTATATGCCTCTTGTGCAAAAAAAGTTGCTTATCTCAGGTGTCAGTTGTAGCGTCATCTCAGAGTTTCTGGTCTACAATCCTGAAAAGCTTAGTTGCTTCCTCTTCCACCACCACTTAAATCATAATAATAAATGACCACAGATCCCTGTGGAATAATTGGGGTAATATTTGCTGCACATACTTGTGGTGTTTCAAGGTCATTTTTGGGGAAATACAGCCTCTATGTGTATGAGTTCTGAGCTTAAGTACTGGTCAACCTGGAAACTAGGTGAGAAACCATGATTGTCCATTTTGACATGTGATACAAACTTTCCACTCAACAGATTTTGATTTGATTTAATTCTCCTGTTATAAGAATTAAGAAAAACAACTAAGTTACCTGCTACTTATCTCATTCCTAAAAACATTGTCATTTATTAGCCACCATTATGGATCCCTGTAGACATAGAGACTTTGGTCATTCAGTCCTTACTGTATATTTTACCTATTATTTTTGTCTTGCATTTCATAATTAAGCATCAATATCTGACTTTTGTTATTCAAAAAACATCTCATTACCATTAACAAGGAAACCCCAAGTTATGATTGTCAATTTTAAAGTTGTCTTTCTGAAGAAACAGCTAATCAAAGATGTTGGTGCACCCTCACGGGTGAATTCCTTTTTGCAATAATAAAGTTACCATCCTCTTAGCCTACCTGGAAAACATTCTCAGTTTGTAGATTCTCTAGTTTTATGTAATAAATTCATTTTAATGATAACCTATTTCTGTATTTCTAACAACTTCCTCATATTCAATAGGGCAGTTGTGGCAGCTTCCTTTCAATACCTTAGGTTATTAACATTTCAAAGCTTCTAAGAGCAATCCCAAAAAGTATTATGGCTCTTTAGTAGTATTCTTGCTAGGATCTTAAATTCCACATCATGCTTCTACTTCAATAATCTCCTCTCTATCCAGCCTTGTATTCTACTCCCTGGTTTACGTGTGTTATTAGTCAGGGACTGAAAACTAATGTGATGAGTAAGTTATGTCTTCCCAGAGCAATGACTGTCTTGCCCAACTTAAACTATTCTGTGACTTCACCCTCTTAATTTGTAAAAACAAGAGCATGGAAGGAGTATATTGAGGAGGATAATCATCACATCATAAGGTATCTTCACAAGATGTGTTTTGTTTTGTTTTTTCCATGGTACCCAAAGAAAGATTTCTCTTTCTCGCAGAGATGAGCTGTATACGTTGGCCCAAAGGGTTTACTAAAATCCTTAAATGTTAAATGTCCTCACGTGCATTCATCACCTGGGTCTTTAGATTCTTTACAATCTGACTTCGGTGTACAAATCCAGCCAGAGATAATTGGGGGCTTTCTGACATACTCAGAATAAGAGTGAGCGACCTTGAGCCTGTAATTCTTTTTCTTCAAGACTTATAAGACATTTAACAAATGCCATTGATGCTACAATTTTTATAATCATTATTGTTCTCAAATTATTTAAGTGCTAGTCATCGATTCTAAAACATTAGTGAGCATGAGAGACTCCTGAAGGATGGCCCCTAATCCTCAGTTTCTTATTCCTTAAGTCTGAAATAGGTCAAAGAAATGGTATTTGAACAAAATTTCCAGTACAGCAGACACTGCCAGTTTGGAGTTGGTCCACATCTCAAGAAACTTGTGCTATAACTGCAGCATAACCAAGGGATTTCCCTTTCAATTATACTTAGTTGATCCACGGAAGGGTGAAATCCTTAGTCCTCAAAATGCTGTAATACAAAAAAGGTTATCACCAATCTACGTGTTATCAACATCATATCCTTCTTGTTAATTGGTCGTTATACATTTTCTCTCAGACACTCACTCCATGAATCTGCTTACCACAACCATTCTTGATAACAACTCTATTTGGTTGAATTATCTTGAGGGCAGAAACTGCCAGATATGGATGATTTAACTGAGAAGTGATCATCTGGATCAAGATGATGAAGTAGAGAAAGTTTTCAGGCTGGGCGCAGTGAATCATGCCTATAATTCCAGCACTTTGGGAGGTCCAGGTGAGAGGACTGCCTGAGCCCATGGGTTCGAGACCACTCTGGGCAACTTGGTGAGACCTCATCTGTACAACACATCAAAAGATTAGCCAGGGGTGGTGGTGTGTACCTGTAGTTCCAGCACCTTGGAAGGCCAAGGCAGAAGGATCACCAGAACCTAGCAGACTGAGGCTGCAGTGGCCATGAGCATGCCACTGCAGCACTCCTGTCTGGGTGACAGTGAGACTCCGACTCAAAAAAAAAAAAAAAAAAAGAAAGAAACAAAGTGATTGAAGAAAGCAGAAAAAGAAAACATAATGGTTTGCTAACTATAAACACATACAAATACATATACATTTATAATAAACTAATGATAATGAATTATGTACATACAGTTTGGACCAGTATTATAATGGATTATTCTATATTAATCTGATATTAAAGTACAATCAACTGTAATGACTTGCATTAATTATTTTTAATTTACAGTTACCTTGTAGAATATAAACTGCTTGATTTTGACAAACTATTTTTAAATTTATTGCTGAAAATAGTTAGGTAAATAGTCCAGACAATTTGCCTTTGCATCTGTGTTTAAAATTAAATAAAATTTAACAACAATGCCTCTTCCATTTCCTGTACTTTCCTTATCTAGTTTAGCTAGCAAGATTTTACTATATTTTTAGAACTGAGTGTACTTTCTCCCCTTCATTTGTTTTATTGAGAAATCTTTATTATATTAGGCTTAAATATGTTATGATATTTGTTAAAGAAGCATCTTAAATATCAGGGTTATCTCCTCATTGGAGATAATTAATTTATAATTTATTTATTTAGAGTTTTTGTGCTTTCAAGTTTTGTATTTTATCTCGTCCTAATTTTGTTTCATCTCTGTTTTATGAATTTTAGCAAGTAATGCTTTAATCACGTCCAACATTATCTGTTGTAGTTTTCAGTAATCCCAAGTGTTATTAAATGCATACTTTCTTGAGTTAGCCAAAAGAAAGAATTTTCAAGGTTCTAATTTTAAAAGATATAGGATGAAAGTTCATTGAGAGGATACTGAATTGCTTAGATGACCACTGGGATGGCAAGATTACCAGCTTTGTTGGGTACACAGACAGATCAAAGGCACACTCTGACCTCAGAATGGGTCCTGAGGTCCTATGGATGCTGCCACTGCAAAAACCCTGAGATACCACTAATGCTGCCATCAGAGTCACCTGTGATGGACAATGAAGTTGACTGTGGCACAACTGTCCTCACTGCCCTTAAACATGGATGTTGACCCTGTGGCTTCTGTCACTAACATTACTGCAAAGAACGTGTGTGTGTGTGTGTGTGTGTGTGTGTGTGTGTGTGTGTGATTCTTGTTCATTCTACTTATGTTTCCATTTTTATTAGACAATATTCGATGCATATACCAAAGAATATGTAATGTGAGTGCAAGTTAAGAGATGTAGAACTCAATGAATGCCCATGTACTTTATGCTCTGCTTCAACAAACAAAATGTCAAAGAGATTACTAAAGGTGTCATTTATTGACTTTTGATATTTAAAGAATATGAATATTCGCACTTCAGTGACTAATAAATTACAACCTCTAAAATTTTAAACAGACATCAAGTATATGGCCACTTTATAAAGCTCAAAAACATACATGCAAGCCTATGTATTTTTTAGAAATACATATATTTAATAAAGAACTGTCCAATACAAGTTACTAGGCACATGAAACTCTTGAACACATGAAATGAGGCAAGTCTGAATTGAGAGATGCTATAAATATCAAATATATATCCAATATTGAAGACTTAGTATCTGATATTAAACCACAAGTGAGGTGGATAGGTAGAGGGAAAATCGGAATGCTAAGTCTAAAATATATGAACAATTTTGTAAATGTTTTCATTTGCTGTTAACATGCACTCATAAAAGACATATTTGAGGAACTATAATACCACAAAATCATACAATTTTTTAATAAGTACATACATAATGTACATGCTGTAGAAAGCCAATCTTTACCTCACAAAATTACGGCTATACACATGCATTATCATATTCTGAAACATGACATTCTCAGAGACAATTTTATAGGTGACATGCTTATTTACTATGGAAGATATTTTTGAAATTTTAAAAATTAAATGAAATGTTTTGAATGACAGAATGCTATAATTTTGGATATTGTATGAGTGAAACACAAACTAGGACTGCCCCCTTTGGACTGTTGAATTAATATGCAGAGTTTTATGAGTGGTTTTAAAAACTGTCGTTAAGGCAAGATTTGTTAAATGCTTGATAATTAAATAACCAGACAGGTCACTGACTTTAAAAATGAATATAGACTATTTCATTAATATTCTAAAATACTGAAGTGATAATATTGTGGGTATAAGGGACTAAATAAAATATATTAAACATAACTCCAACTATTTCTGACTAATCAAAAAATTGTGTATTAAATTCCCACTATTTCTGCTGAGTTAGCATTATTATTAAGAAAAAGAAAGGATGTGATAATCACAAATGTAGGGTAGGTAATAGTTTTTATGATTAATATGTTCTTTTAATTCAACAAGTATGATGCAATATAATTTTTAAGTTAATCTCCCAATCTCTGGCTTTTACAATTAATTTGAATGATAAATTATCTATCTACATTTGACATACTTTTTTTTAGAGCATGAGAATAAAACTAAAACTTTCCTCGCTATAATTGATTTTTTTAATGGCCTTGAAACCATTTTTTAAGATAGGGAAGATGACGTGACAGAATAGTCACATACATTATCCTTCATTCAAGCTGCATCAAAACCTTAAATATGGATTTCCATTAAATTTACAAAAAGAGTCAAAAACTTGCTTAAAGCTACAACCAGCATGTTTTGTTCCTGAAGACATCTTTAGATTAATTTCTTAACAGTATTTCTATCACACTAGGTTTTTTTGTTTGTTTGTTTGTTTCTTTTTGGTTTTTTGTGTGTGTTGGAGTCTCACACTAGTTTTTTTTACACTACCTGAAATATAGCAAGCCTAGTCTCACGTCAGAACCCTTGAATTTGCTCTTAGCATCACTTGTAGCACCTTTACCACAGATACCTCCATGGTTTCTATGTCTTACTTATCTTTCTACTAGAAAGTTATCTCTTTTCAGAAATGTCTTCCTTCAATATCCCATTGAAAATTGTACTCTTTACTTTGTCGTTTGTATTGTCTAGTTCTTTTCACTATTTGATTTTTGGTCACTGTCTCTTCGTGTGCTTATTGTCAGTCTTCCCCATTATAAAATAAATCCGGCAAAGACAAAAGTAAAAATGTTTCTTTTGTTCCCCTTTTTATCTCCAGTCTCATAAAGGATGCCTGGATATTTTGTACTCAGTAAACATTATGACTAACCCTCACAACCAAACTAAACGCGACTAAATAAAAGAAGAATGGGTAACAGAATGAGTTTCTATTAAGCAAAGCGGGATGCAAACAAATATAAGCTTTGCAGTCAAGTTATTATATAGAAAATGCATATATATACTTACAGAATAACTGGGGATGCCAAAAAAATGTATACATTTTGAGCCATGTTCACTGTCATCAGAAATGTCTGGACACTGATGGTAATCACTTTGAGCACCTCTTGTAATAACTGAAATCAAACGTGACTTGTATTTATCTTATTGAGTATTACAATTTAAACACAATTTTTTCCTTTTCTAAAATGTGTATACATTTTTTGGCACCCTCTGTATATATGAAAAGTCTTTTCACCAATATATAGCCAATATTTATATTATACTCATGCAATTACTAATGAAATCTAAAAACAATTAATGTAATAGCAGATATTTTATAATTACCAGTATGTATGTTTTCCGTGAGCAATATTTTCTATTAATTCAGCAAGTATGAAGCAATATAATTTTTAAATTAATCTTCCAAATACTGTTTTTTATAATTAATTTGAATGATAAATTGTTTAGCTACATTTGATATAGTTTTTTAAAGAAAAGCACAAGAATAAAACCAAAACTTTCTTCTACGTAATTGATTGTTTTAGTGATCTTGGAAATATTTATGTGACAAGTCACATTTAAATAACATAAAAGAATTGTACGCTGTTCAAAATAGAATTTAATGGGAAATAATTTATTGAGTATTACATTTATCGTTAAATTTTCATGAAATTGGTATAATTCAAGTCTATAAAAATCTCAGTATAAGTTTTTATACTTTTTTTTCCATTTTGTATTGATAGGCGATATATATCTAGGAGTGTAAGAGGATAGTGGACATTTTGTCATAGGTTTAAGTAAGATTTTAATATTCAAACAAAGTTTGTAATTAATTCACTGTTATAAATCTAAATTTATAAACAGTGATTGGAAGATTAATTTAAAAATCATATTGCTTCATACTTGCTGAATTAATAGAAAATATTGTTCATGGAAAACATACATACTGGTAATTTTTAAATATGTTATTACACTAATTAAGTTTTTAGATTTCATTAGTAATTGCATGTAAGAATTGCATTTTTATTGTAAATATATGCTACTTGTCTGAGTATAAGATGTTCTTGATTATCTACTAGGTATACAACTCCCATATTTTTAAGAAAAATAAAATCACTATGACAGGGATAAGTGTGCATGTTAATAGCTTAGCTGAATTTCTTTATGGTAATAATTTTGAGGGTTGATTGAGGTGTTATATATCTTTTCTTCATTTAACGGAATGAGGGGAAAACAAACCTCATTCACACTGCTTTCAATTTATATAAAATAAGATATATTTAAGAATCAGTAGCAGCATGCAAAGATTATAACATTTTCTTATTATCTCCAATGCATGTTAAATTATTTTTGATAAATTAAAATTAGGCATTTTGATTAATTCCTCCTTTTCTGGAAATATATATCATACTTTATTCAGGATTAAATTAGACTTTTAGAGTTTAATTAACTCATTCTAAATGCACATAATTTCTAGTAGCATATAATGAAAATTATATACATTTATAAGAAAGAGTGGATCCATCTGGCCTTTGGAATTTAAATAACTCAGTTGAATAAGCACTACTTATTATTTGTGGTACAAATATATATATCTCTTCCACTTAGAAAATCAAACATAATTATACTAAATACAGTGTAGCACTATATCTATTAAAGCAAATACTTTATTACAAATAACCAAAATGTTAAATTTTTGAATTATAAATATTCATCTCTAAGCAATTATTTGAAATATGAATTATGACTCATTTAAATGTCTGAGCTTATACTGTTCTAATGGATGGCATATTTTCATTAATAAAAAAGTTTAGCAGAATGATACATATTACTAATGGATTTTACATAAGAATGTAAAACTCATTTTTAATTTTATTCAGAAGGAGTAAAGAATTTTTAATAAAATTTTGGAAATAGGATAATTGATCCTATATTTTGAAATTCTACAATTTTTCAGATGGTAAAAAAAATAATCGCTAGAAAAAATGAAACTCACTAAACATGATATTTAGAATATGTTATCTTTTGGAATCATCTATTGCGTCAGTAGACATAGTGTATAAAATCAGTTGGGGGGATCCCTGGATAAGAATATACAGTTGCAAAAGATTATTACAGAAATTTTGGGTGACTGAAAGAATGCAATAGAAGCAATTTACTGTACAATCTACTATTAAGAGACATTCATTCACTCAAGAATTTTATATTGATGACCTTTCATGGGATAAAATCATTGAACAAAATAAGTAAGATCTTCCCTTCTCATTCCTAGACGCATGATCTAGTTGGGAAATCAAGTGAAAGAAAAAATAAGGACAATAATTTCAAATATGTTAATTCTCATACACATTAAGAAGAATCTTCTGTGATTGTGATTTATATTGAGCAAGGGAACAAAAAAAAAATCTCTGTTATATAGAAAAGTCATCAGGTTGCGATGCATTCAATTACTTAAAAACTGAAACCTAATACAGTAGGATCTAATCATGAAAAGTGAAAGAAAAATTGTTAGTTTATTAAATTCAGCATATATATATATGCTGAATTATATATATTATAATATTATATAATTATATAAATTATAATTATATATGCTGAATTATATATTATAATATTATATAATTATATAGATTATAATTATATATATATATTTTTTAGTACATTTGTGTTTCTCCTATTCCCATCCATGTACTCTGATATGTTTGAGGACAGAATCTGCACCATCTTAATTTCTTCAAAGCCATGAATTTGCACAATGCTTGCCTTTAGAATAACCTACATACATATTTATTGAGGAAAAAATGAATGCCTCATTTTTTTTCATGTGTATGATATGCTGTGGATTTAAATATGCTCTTCCTTTAAGAGACCTTCATTGCTAATAAAAACATAGTATTCTTGGGCACTAGGTGTCTTAACAATGAAGAATCTCTATTTTAGCACTTACTCATTTTATTTCAGAAATTATAGACTAAATCAGATTGGCATCAGGTATCTACATAAATATTCTACTTAGTCAAAATATATGTAATAGTGATAATGAGTAAGTATCCAGGAAAGTGTACCTCTCAGTAGAACCCATGTCAGATGATAACAGTCTGAAACAGCCAATTATTATTTTCTGCTGCAATTGATCCACCTCAAAAAAAAATGATTTCCAGAGTTACCATGATGAAAAAATAGAGGGATATATTATACACAGTGTGTGCATTTTTAGTTCTCACTGAAGAACTGGAAGAGCACCACTAACACAAAATAGTTTTTCAATTCTTTTCCATACTTTGAAGTCATAACACTAATATAAATATAAATTTTACGACTAAAAGTCAAAATTTTGGACAATAATTATGCACACATTTTTATTCTCATTTGTGGTCCTGTATGCCTAAGGTGAATTATAAACACTTTATAATTAAAATATACCCTATATCCCTATAACACATTTGTCCGCTACTCAAGTAACCCTATACTCTAAACTATTATTGATATCTTAAAGTTAACAAAAATTTCATACTATTATTTATTTCTGTTGACTAATTAAGCTTCTATCTGAATTTTCTCATAGTCAAAATATTTTGCTTGCTGGGTTTATATCCTTTTTTAAAAAATTTGAATCCTGCATTAATTTGTTTAAAGACATAGTTCTGCTCACCCTTAATTTATTTTATATGGCACTTGTTTCCTTTCTGGCTTGCCTAATACCATTAAAAACAACAGCAATAACAAAAAAAACCTTCCCCCAAGAAAATATTAACATATCACAAGATTCCCTCAAAAGAAAATATAATCTATTTAAAAACACATGGACCACTTACATGTATTATGGGTGTGGAGAAGTGAGGGCTTTCTAGGTTTCTAGAACCTTCACAACTCACTCAGAACACTGAACTTCAATTCCCTAACCATACCATTGGTATTTTGGCGATCTCTTCTGATCCTGTTTCAATGCCACAGATCAAGAAATAAATGCTATCTACTACTATAATATTTTTGAGGTCTTCATGGATTATGCATTTTTCTTTGCTCTATAGGAAAGTACTTTGATACCTTCTACCTGTCTGGTGGAGAGTCTACACGGATAGTGATGAGACATATATTTAATCGTGTGAGATCTATTGACACTTAATTTAAGCAGCAAAAGACATCCTAAAATGACTATTCCAATGTGTCTTATTTCTCTTACTCTCGGAGATTGCCTCTTTACTAGAAGGTAGAGCTCTTGACGTTCCATACCTCTTTGAGATTGAGCACCTGGTCTTTCCTTATGGATGGGAAATGATATGTGTAATTCTCTGTTTCACATTTTTATATATCTTCTAAATTATCTCAAGGAAAAATCAAGGAAATGATCAGCTTCAATCTTCTAGGAAGCTAGGTGTTAAACTGACATTTATTTTGAATTACCCTGGTGACAATTTATTGGGAGAAGCGTGAAGTTTTTGATACCAGGAAATCACGTTTTTCTTTCTGTATTCTCAGATCTTCATGGGGTTTTCTCAACAGACATCAAAATATCCACAGTAAAAAGAAAAAAAAACCACTAAGACTAAAATATGAAATTCATAAACTGATGCTTTCAACACTAACTGATATATAAATATGCCCTGTGAATTTTCACCTTTGATACAGTTCATAATAAACCCTAGCCAGGGTTATTACAAATATAACATATTCTTATTCTTGTATATTTTTGTTCCAAAATCAAGTTTTTTTAGCATCTTAAAAATATTTATTTGTCGATTATTAAGATGTTGAACTTCAGTTTTTCTGAAGGCTTTCTCTTCTACAGACTTCTTCTCGGTTTTCTTAATAATTATGTAATCATTACCTGTATTAAGAAAGAAGTTGTTTTATTGTTGAATCAATGTAAGATATTTGCTGTGTCATAATATTAAAAATATGAGATTTTGGAGAATTGCAGCTTTAAAAGATAGTTCATTTATTGAGTCATCTTTTAAATTTACACAGAAAATATACAAAAAAATTGCATATCTATCTATATATCAATCTAGGTAGATACATACAAATACATTTATGTAAATATGTATGATTTTATGTAGATAGTCATATGTATGTAAGAATGTGGGCATGTACATACATATTGCCTGTAATGTATTTGATTAATAATAATGCACTTAATAAAATTAATGCAGATTCAGCCGGGCTCGGTGGCTCTGCCTGTAATCCCGCACCTTTGGGAGGCTGAGGTGAGTGGATCGCCTGAGCCTGCGGGTTCGAGACCCGCCTAGGCAGCGAGACCTCATCACTACAATAAATCAAAAAATCAACCGGGCGTGGTAGCGCATGCCTGTAATTCCGGCTCCTTGGAAGGCTGAGGTGGGAGGATCTCCGGAGCCCAGCGGGTGGAGGCTGCGGTGGCCGGGAGCGGCCACTGCACTCCAGTCTGGGTGACAGAGTGAGACTCCAACTCAAAAAAAAACAAAACAAAAAAAAACAAACAACAACAACAAAAGAAACAAAATAAAATAAAATAAAATAAAAATGCAGATTCGAAACTATCTACTTGACGTTAGAAAGTAGGTTACACTAAGATAGTTTTTCTATCACCTGAAAAAAAGAAAATAAAAGTGTTTTCAAGACTCAAATTATAATTAAAGATAGAAAGGTTTTATTGAACCAGAAATTCCCATTCTGCCCGATCATATTAAATCTCACATGTGCCTTAGTTATATGGTATCGATATTTTACTTTTCATTTCTTTTTCTGGTTTTGAAATAGCATTTCATAAAAATATAGCCAAGTTTATACATCCAGACTGATCATATGCTAGAAACCTAAATCATAGTTTATTTTTAAAGTTTCTGAGTGTTCACATCTAAGACATGTGGAATTGCTGTTTGGTGAGATTTTTATTAGAGATATGGATGAGATATCACACTTCCAGGAAAATAGTCAATAAAATCTTTAGCTTTTCGCACATGAAAAAAATTTGAATTCACATTCTGAATCCTTTTTCATTTGCCCTTCTCTGTTTGTTTTTCTGATTAAACAGATTTTTTCAGTTTCAACTGTGATCATAATCCATTTTTCACCTTAATTATTTAGTACTTCATGTCCAAGGCTTTCATTTCAGTCTTTTAAAATAATATTACAGAAATTTTAGAAAATGATTTAATATTTTGCTTTCCTGCAAAATATGCATTGAATATGTTTTTTGCACAAATATATGTACATAATATATTTGTTCATATTTTACTGGAGTCATTCTATCTTAGAATAAAAAAAAGATCTAGTAGATCCTCTAACTTTAATTTTCCCCTCATACTATTTGATTGTTGCAGAGTCCGTGTTTTATCCAACTGTTACCATTCAAGCATGTGCTAAAATTTCAGGAATTTACTTATTAAAATATGGGCAACCCTCTTTCGGGTTTCCTCTCACTTCAGGAGCTTTTCTGTCTTCTTAATAAACTCCTGCTTTCTCACCTAAATAAATAAACAAACAAACACATAAAATGTGTATTCAGTGCTTGCTCTGCCCATCCTTAGTTGTAACAGTGATTTGTAGTGGCCACGTCTTGTACAAAGTCAATTCCACTTTTTTTTTTCTTCTGTTCTTTAAGTTTAGTCATATCACCTCATGAGCATTTATCTGCTCAAAATGCAACACATTTTATTGGGCTGCTAAGTGAAATCCTTTTTATATCATTAGCAATTTGATCTCTAGATTACCTGATTCTTGAGCTCTTTTAAGGCAGGAACCTTTTGTTTGTTTATGTTCTAATATGCATTTAATACAGCGATATAGAATACAGTTTAATAGTATCTGCATTATTCTTTGGACAACATAGCTGTCATGTACAACATACAGCCCATGCGAGAAACTAATTTTTCTCACTTCTCTCTCTAGCTATTCAATGCTCTATATTGCCCTCAGCATAATGAGCCATTGGTTGACATCAATTCTACGCAATGGAAGAAGGGATACTAGAAAAATGAGTGGTCAAAATTTGACCAAAATTCTAATTAGAATTCCTCTCCAATCTTACTAGTTATCATTTCTACAAAAAATCCAATTCAACATGGCAATGATTCAGTGGAGTCCATTTATTCCTTACTCTCGGAGAAAAAAAATTACACATTTTCTCATTTCAAATATAAAAACTATGCCTGAACCAAATATCACTTTCAATATGAACTTGCAAGGAATAAAAGCAAAGTTGTATTTATATATAGAAGTGACTACTTCTATATATAAATGAAGCACTACATGTTTTTGCAAATTCATTGCACAACATAATTAATGTTAATTTTATTTGAAAGAGGTAAAGTCTAGTGTATAGCCTATTTTCACCTGATAAAAATGTGTACTTAATTCCAAAAGCAAAACATTAATGAAGTTATTATAAAAATATATTAATCACTGTCTGAAAGGAGAGCATGATAAAATAACAATGTAATTTGTGCCACATTTTCTTAACTTTAAAATCAATTCCTTATGACTATGTGCAAATATACATCTGTAGAAAATATGCTTTAATATTTTTATAGACACTAAAAAAACCCTTTTGTATTATGGAAATGGAATTTCATTTCTATTTTGTAATGGTAAGCTATAAGCTTAAATACTATGCTGTGTTCTTCCCTGTACAATCACATTCTATTGTTAACATTCATTCTGATTTCTCCTGTTCAATTCAACTAAGTATAGAAATTATAACCAAATAATCATAGAAAATTCAGGCTTTGGTTTTAAAATTATTAAAATAGTGATATTAAAATTAATATTTCATTAATTTCCTGGAGCATATTCATTTTATATATATATATGCCTTGACTAAAATATATAGTTTTATTTGTAAGTCATAAATGGTTTGAGTAAAATGAATACATTTTCTATTTAAATACATTTGCCATGATTTGGAGATTAGATTAATAAAGTTAATATGACGTATCTTAAGGATGTTGTAATAGTCTAAGACTAACAGTGGTATTCAGAGATCAAGCAGGGATACATAACATGAACTAAAAGAGATACTTCATGAAAGCTGTAGTAGTTCATAGAAAAAATAATTTTATGTGTAGGTAAGAGTAGAATTTTAAAATTTTTTCACATAAGTTTACTTAGTTATTTTAAATTGTCTATTATAATTGAATGTGTCTTGTTATTACTTATTTTAGAGTTTCTATAATTTTTATGCATTACAAAATATTACAGGTTAAATGAATATATACCTTTTAGGAATCAAAGTCATTCAACAGAAATCAACTGTTTTCAAGAGTAGTTTTACAGGCCACCATGCTTTTACTTATTTTCACTTCAATTTTTTCTCTTGTAAAAAATGTATGACAGCCTCTAATTTGACAGCCTGTAAGTCAAGAAAATATTATGTGATCAGTTTCTGTGAACCAACCAAATGCCAAAGAATAAAAACGAAATCAATTAATAACTGATAGAATGAGTAAATATGTGTGAAGTGTTGAATTGAGACTGTGTGTCAGTTTTGTTGACCTCCAAAAATGGAAGGTGACAACTGTTTCACTTTCTAAACAGGTTTTAGATCACCTACCATTTCAAGGCTTGCAAAGGAGCATCCCAGAGTCAAACCAGAGAAAATTAGGCAACAACAATCTCTAACCTATCTAAAAATGTTAGACTATGAGAGAGTGAAAGAAGAAAATTGAGAATTGAATTGAACGAGTTGTCAATATATGCTATGAATCCCAGCCTCACTGGTACATAGGAGAGGATTGGAATGGAGTCTTCTCTTCATAAAATTACCTCAGAAAACTTAATATGGGTTTTCTGGAGTTTGGGGAGCACAGTAGACTACTTCAAAGTCGAGAAATTAGGTAAGGTGACCAACCTATGGATTCTCGACTGCAAACTCATGTATAGTGATGTAAAATTCGCTAATTCTAGCATTTCGGGTGAAAGAATCACCCTGGTTTAGTTGAGATGACAGAGGCCAACAGAGGTGCAGGGGTTTCAGTGAAAATAATTTGGGTTAAACAATCACAGTCCAAGAGAGAAAATAGCTGTCTAAAAAGGCCAAATGTTGAGATTCTCAAAGGCCTCAAAAAGCTATACCGGAAGAAAATTAGTTTTAAACACCTGTCAAACTCAAACTAATCATAGAACCAATAAGGTAAGACATATACTGGTTTCTTAATCCTTGTTCCTTTCCCTGCTTTGAACTGAGGTGTCAGTAAAGATTTTTAGCATGAGAAAGGGGCAGAAAATACAAATCACAAAATTGAAAGAAAAAAAAAAAGCCAGATCCACTCCTCTTTTTTTTGTAAAGGTTTTCAGTGTTAGTTCAAAACTACAGAAAAAAGAGATTTTATTTTTAAAGTAAAAATAAAAGTACAGAATTCTGGCTATTTCATTGAACTGGATATTTAATGACAATTATATTTTGTATGTCACTAGAGGGTTGTCATCATCTTAGTGAAGAGATAAGTCATGACACCAGTCTTGAATTTCATCCATGTCCTAGAGAATTAGACATCTAGTCTCAAAGAACATGTCTGAATAAATAGACAGGGAAAATAATACAATTTTACTGGTTATTCCCCTAGTTCCACTTGCTCAATGTGAAATTCCTCAAATTAAAGACATAGAAGCAATTATTAAGGATTAGCTTGTTAATCTTAAACTATTATATTTTGCAATTCTAGCCAGTTTTATAACTATAAATGGAAAGTTGGTTAATGTTTATAATTTTACAACAAATAAATCATCTTATCTGTAATGACCTACTACTAGCATTGAAATTTCACGGAATTAATGTCTTTTTCTATACAGGTCTCAAAATATTTTCTTAGCATCAAACAATGAATTCTAGTCCATTCTAGTGTTTACATTCTGCTATTAGAGATTTTCTCAAACTTAATTTGGTTCATTTTTGCATGTACTATGATTATCCTATTTCTTTTTTTCTCTTATACATTTCTAAAAAATTACAGTAACTTAATGAACTTATTTTAAGTCATTTAGTAGATCATGGGGGAATTATTATCTTTAATTTTGTTGCTATTTTCTATTTTATATATTTTACATATGTCATTACCATAAAGATAAATAATCTATTCTTTTGTTTGCTAAGTAATCAATTTGATATTTGCAAAGCCCAATACAGGCAATACTAATATTGCTTAAATAATGTCAAAATTATAATGAATATTTTAATCTGGTTAGAAGTTATTTGGTTTTAGTGCATTTTGTCTTATTTTAACTATTCTTACATACATTTTTGAATTGAGTTTAAATTAATAAAGGTGTATGAAATAACTAACATTTTCATAATAAAGGGCAAAATATTAACATTTTGAGAGAATTATTCTAATTCTATTAGTTGACTACCAACAACTTAATCAACCAACAAATAGCTCAACTACTTATAAATATGGTTAGAACAAGTAACTTATCTAGAAGAAAAAGAGATGAGAACTCTGAATATATAATTAGTTAGACTTCAGAGTATCTGAAATGTATATCAAAATAATTTTCTTGCAATTTGATGAAAAGCCAGTAAAATTTGGGAACAAGAAATTGGCATAGTTAATACTTAGATTTCTCCTGATTAATCTTTGGCAGAGTGTATAACTTTTCAAAAATTGGAAAGACTGAAATAAGAGAGAACACTATAAGGTCATTGAGTAATATCACAAGTAAATAAGACTTAGAATTGGATTAATGGCTATTTAGATTAAATAACAGAGAAACTATTGTGAAGATGAATTGGCAAGAATGAATTTCTGATTTATAAAGTAAACTGAGACATAAATTCCATCTTTTTTGATGGGATAATGTCACTTTTAGCAGCAAACTTGTGTCCTTGTGTTTATGCTGCCAATGAAAGATGAAATGCTGATAAAACCTGCTTCTAGGAATGATCTAAGGGTGGTTTTTAGACAGGAGCAAGTGTCCTTCCACTGAATAAGGACAGGTGCTTTTCCATTCTCTGGGGGCACTTTATGAAGGATTAACTACATTCTTTGGCTTAGCCGGGGAGAATGAGTTTTCTATCTTCCCTTCTTTATTCTGTTCTGTTCCTGACCAAATATTATATCCTCTTGGTGTCTACCAACCTGCCTTACCTTATTCCATGCCATTGATGACTACTTCACTGGTATGTATCTTTGTATTAACATAAGATATTAAACAAACAAACAAAAACTTTACCAAGTGTTCTGTTTTCCTGTCTTTTGATAGGTTAAATAAAAATCAAGAAGCAAGGAAAGCACTATGAGTGGCAAAGAAATGAAGAGCAAAAAAGAAGAGATCTAGGGTCTCAAGCTTGAGAATGACAATATATATTAAGTTGGGGTGTGTGTGTGTGTGTGTGTGTGTGTGTGTGTGTGTAACAGATGGTCATCAATTCAAAACATATTAACAAAGATCCTGTGAAGCTTAGTTTTTTTAGGTACATTTAAAGCAATACAACTTGAGTTCTTTTTTGTTTTGTCTTGTTTTGTTTTCTCTGTACTACTTGGGAATTCGCCTCCATTGCCTCTTTGCAAACCTTGTGCACAATGTCCTGCTTCCTGAGGCATCCAGAAGCTCAGTGCTATTTGAGAATGCAGCATCTAAAATTCACAGCACAAGAGGAAAAAAATGGCATTTGTAAAATGTATTCCAAGTTGAATTTGGTTAAAACAAATAACAGATTATAAGACCATAGTGACTCTTACAGCAGAAATGTGTACTTGGACTGAAATCATTCAATCATGCTGAATGAAAATGTGGCTGTTTCTGTCCTCAAAAAACTATGTGTCTAATGACAAAAATTTAGCAATTCTGTTATTCATTTTTATATATTCAAGTTTATAATATTTCATTATACTTTTATGATATGTAGGATTTTTAAACACGATAGCACAGAAATAAGGCAAAAGACTCTTTCGCTAAACTTTATTCACTCTTTGGTTATGCAGAATCAGCATTTATACTTTAGCCTTTATTTTCTATATATCCTAATTTAAAGTTCCCTGCTAACTACATGTTTTGCTATGAATAGTGTTACATTTACATGACTTGAGAGATCAATTGCTGAACTACTTCCTGTGCAAGTTTTTAAATACAATAACCAACTTTTTCTATCCAAATGTGAACTTTCCTCTCATTTTATTTCTCTTAGAAGAGACTCACAAAATGAGCTAGATTGTGTAACAGTTTAATAGTTGCATGTTAAATAGAATTGCTTAATTTTATAACTATATTTCTCTTGTGAATTTTTAATCCATTGCTTACAGTAATTTCATTAATGTCTGCTGCTTAACTTAGCTGTCTATGTAAATATTCTGAGGTTAATAAAGATTAACATTACCCATGGGTTCGAGACCAACCCAAGCAACTTGGCAGGACCTCATCTCTACAATTAAAAAAAACAAAATTAGCTGATACCTCATCTCTACAATAAATCAACAAATTAGCCGGGCTTCGTGGCGCATCCCTGTAGTTCCAACTACTTGGGAGGCTGAGGCAGAAGGATCACCTGAGCTCAGCAGGTTGAGGCTGCGGTGGCGGTGAGTGTGACACACTGCACTCCAGCCTGGGCGACAGGCTGAGACTCTGACTCAAAAAAAAAAAAAGATTGGGCCGGACTTGGTGGCTCAGCCTGTAATCCTAGCACTTTGGGAGGCCAAGGCGAGCGGATTGCCTGAGACTGAGGGTTCGAGACCAGCCCAGGCAATTTAGTGAGATCTCATTTCTACAATAAATAAAAAATTATCTGAGCGTCGTAGTGCGTGCCTGTAGTTCTGGTAACTTGGAAGGCTGAGGTGGAAGGATCTCTGGAGCCCAACAAGTTGATGCTGGGGTGGCCATGAGTGTGCCACTGCACTCCAATCTGGGTGACAGAGTGAGACTCTAACTCAAAAAAAAAAAAGATTAACATTACCTTGACTTTGTTTGTTTAACTTTTTAAACGTCAGAAAATGACTTCCTCTTTTTACTAGTTTCCATCTTTACTGTTTTTATCCTCCACTATTTTCAACTCTTGCAAACACATTTGAGGTTCTATTTTGCCATGTTTTGGCTTGCCATCAAAGTGCACAAATTATTTGTTCATGTGTAAACTTACCATTAGCAAGCTCACACAAACCATTAAACACATTATTTGCAGGTTTATAAATTACATTTTCAGCACAAACTGTTGTTCAAAGCCATTATATATTTTATAAATGGAAGAAAAAAATAAACATGGACAATTGAAGCCTTTTAGCAAAGAAGATCTTAAATTCTGCCTTATGTACAGGCATTTCCATTTGTCATTTTGATGATAAATATATACAAAGAATGCGAAGGGATATTTATATTTATAAAAGCATATGATTTAATTCTATCTATTTTTGTTGAAGTATAGGAATAATTTTACATAGTCATAAACCTATTATGTAAAATTATATATGCAAATATATATAATTTAAATTTTAATTATGAATATTTTATTTCTAAAGAGTTATTGTAAAAAACTGCAAAGAATCATGTGTTTGTCTTGCTCTCAATTTCTTTGTAATATTTCTTGAAATAGGCATCTAATATCACGTTTTAATAAAATTATTGAGTGAATTTTTTTCAATAGGCTTTATAATTTCGAGTTAACACAATACAAAAAAAGAGCAGTATTAGTTATTAGATAATGTTGTTATGTAGCTATTAAATCTGTTTAACTCATAGGAGAATATAAGTGTTATTGCTGTTGTTTTTCCAGATAGATACTAACATTTTCATTACTCTTTAAATTAGAATCAAGGTCATCAATAGAACAGGACCATGTGCACAGGGTTTTGAAGTCCTTCAAAAATAGAACCAACTAAAGCTTACACAAACATGACACCATGTGAACATATAACATCTCAAATATCCATGCTAATCAAGAGGAAAAGTTCTGTGATGAGTTTAAATAATAAATTATTTATTCAACTCTTAATTAGAATTCTTTACTGTGAGGTGTGTATTTACTAAGTGAGGTTTCCGTTTTTCTATTAAAAATGGTTAACATTTAACTAATAAATTATTTGAGTAAAAACAGTTAGAAAGATTCCCACAGATCACTTTGAAAATCGTTTACTATCCATACAATGCATAAAACTATATTTAATTAGAGGAGCTCACACCTTTCAATTCAGATGTATGATACATAACAACATTTAGAAAAGGATTCAGCCAAGTGCTTTGATTATCCCATATCAGAAATGACAAAACATTGATGGAAATCAGTAATCTCACTTCATATAATTATTAAGGAAAAGATGACACCATTCTTTCTACCTCTCCCTCCACCTTACTTCAACCTCACCAAACAGAGATAGATGCCAATAAATGCTTTATGCATATTCCAAAAACGTGTTCAATCTCACAAACACCACATATTAAACTGAAAGTAAAGCACTCTGCTTTAACTTGTGTTAGTTGCTAGACTGACTTCATGTCAATAATAACTGTAAGAACAAAACTTTGTCTTAATACTAGGACAATGGTGTGGGTGCTTTAGACACTATTCTTGGGTCTGAAGGTTTCAGGGATTACATTTAGGTGTATTCTTGGTGGACCAAACAATCTGTGTCAAAAATTCAAGCTTATTGACATACATTTTTTAACTGAAAATATTTATACGTATAAAAGCAAGTCCTAGATCTTTTGTAAATTATTGGGGAACTTCTAGTAGGATTGCTGTCGGGTTAGAGCACAGTAAGCACAAGGTAAATAGATGATAGATAGATGATATATTCTAGTTAAATAACTAGCTATGCAACGATATTAATCTTAATTTTTACAAATCACTGCATGACCATTAAGAGGATAATAAAGTAAACATTTTTAGTATTTGCTATTCAAATGTGCAATATACGTAAATTCAGAGCATGATATAGCAAACGGTGTGAGTAACACAGAAATAGGTATTAAAGTAGGCAAGGTAATAAGAAATTTCATGAGGAAGAGAAGAAATGTTACTTACTTTTGTCATGCATTTTATAATCTGTACAGTGTTGTAAGATTCATTATATCAGAAATCAGAAAACTATGGCCTCCATGCCAAATTTGTTGCATCACTTATTTTGGTAAATCAATTATATAGGAAAACAGTCACACCCAAGTTTTTATATAGTGTGTAAGACTGTTTTCGTAGAACAGTGGCAGAGGTGAGTAGTGAAGCAGACACCATATGATCTCCAAAGCTACAGCATTTACTGTCTGGGCCTTAACTGAACGTTTTGACAGGTTATCATTATGTCATTAGAAAAATTTACACTATTCAAATATTTTACAAAAGAAAAAAAACAATCAAAGAGACCTTGTAGTATTGAGAAAATAGTAGCACAAAAGCCTCAAACAACAGTGTTTAATCAAGAGAAATTTATTTCTCTCTCACATACAAATGTAGAGCAGTGTTTGGTGGTGAGTCACGACATCACCCATGACCCAAGTTTTTATCATGTTGCCAATGTTCATACTTTAATTTTATCCACGTAAAAGGGAAGGTAGACCATGGAAAGGACACACCCTTTCTTTTAAAGTCTCTCTCTCTCTCTCTCTCTCTCTCTCTTTTTTTGTTTTTCTAGTGGGAGTCTCATTCTGTCACCCAGGCTTGAGTGCAATGGCTCACTCATGGCCATTGCATCTTTAACCTGCTGGGCTCAGATGATCCTTCCGCCTCAGCCAAGCCTGCCTGATTTTTAATTATTTTATTTTATTTTATTTTATGAGTTTTTTTTTTTAATTGTGGAGATGAGGTCTCGCTGTGTTGCCTAGACTAGTCTCGAACTGCTGAGCTCAGGTAGTCCTCTCGCCTCCTCCTTCCTAAGTGTTGGGATTACAGGCATCAGCCCCAGAGCCAGGCACCTTTGAAAGTCTCTTTCCAGAAGTTTCTCGTAGTGCTTTCTTTTATATCCCTTGACCAGGTGTTCGTGATGTGGCTATGCACAGATGCAGCAGAAGTTAGAAAACATACTCTTCATCCTGTCTCGTACAGAGCTCTGGAAATAACATGTAAGTCTTCTAACATGTAGAAGATTAAATAAACAGAATTTAGGAGACAACTGATAGACTGTCATAGTCTCATATTAGCACAGAAAGAGGCTCACTAACAAGAAATCAAAGCTTTCGGAAGGTCATTCCATCAGTAGCGGAATATACAGAAAATCATGCCTCTTGAAATTATTTGCATTCTCAAAAGCTGCCTTGTTTTCCTAATTTATTAGATGTGTTTCTTTGGGAACCAAATATATGATTTTTTAATTTGCTTTTTTAAAAAAATCTAGGCCGGGCTCGGTGGCTCAGCCTGTAATCCCGCACCTTTGGGAGGCTGAGGTGAGTGGATTGCCTGAGCCTGCGGGTTCGAGACCCGCCTGGGCAACTTGGTGAGACCTCATCTCTACAATAGATCAAAAATTAGCCGGGCATGGTTAGCGTGCACCTGTAGTTCCAGCTACTTGGAAAGCTGAGGCGGAGGGATCACCTGAGCCCAGCAGGTCGAGGCTGCAGTGGCCAGGAGCAGCTACTGCACTCCAGTCTGTGCGACAGAGTGAGACTCCAACTCAAAAAAAAAAAAAATCTAGTCTCCTCCTATTAACAGACATAATTACAAATTAGTTTTAGACACATATAGAAAAAGTTCACCCAGTTTCCAAAATCAGTTTTAAAAATAAATTGATATTACTAGAAGGGTTGTTCAAACATTTAAAACAACCTGATGCCGCTTCCAGACCCTACCCTGTGCTTCTCTCCTTATTCTCTCTCATGACTAACCGCCTCACCTTCAGGAAAGGAGAAAGGGTTGATTGTTTTTAAACATAATTAAATCTCTCCTATATTTTATTATTCCTATCCTTTTATGTCTAACTTCTTTTTATGAGAAATAAATGTTGATGCTGAGAAGTATTTTGGATTATTAGATAAAAAATAGGTAGTCATTTAGAAAAAAGGAATATTCTAGAGAATATATAGACATGCATATATATGAATGAGTGTGTGTGTGTGTGTGTGTGTGTGTGTGTGTGTGTATTTATATTTAATAACATCATCTAAAAACCACATAAATTTTAGTCATGGAAAGTTTCCAAAACATTGTGACTAAACTGTAGTTAACGTGCTCATGACTTCATCTGGAAATATAATATCAACTGCAAATAATAAAGTCATTCAATTTAAAAATAGCATTCTTATCATTTTATTAACTTTTAATAATACTCTTTCAATTTTAATAAAAGAAGTATCTCAAATTATTAAAAAAAATTAGCTGGAGGGACCAGATGTACTGGGTATATCTGTGACAAATTTTACTCTTTTGAGATATGTATTGAAAAGCTGCTGCTAATATTAGAATCCCCAAGTATAACATTTTCACTGTTATTACTTCCATTGGCACATTTTATGAAAACTGAGTAGACATACACTGCAAAACTTACTAAAATAAAATATCTTCAAAGAAAATCATAGTGTTGAACTTTTAAAAATAACTTACAAGGTTAAAATATGTAAGTGTTATGAATAAATAGATAGTAACTTACTATGCAATGCCTCCTTATGTCCAGTTTAAGACTGGTTTACTCAATACCGTTCAATGAACTGACTCAGTTTGTTTTCCATGGCTTCATAAGTACCCAATTTTAAAAATTAGCAGCATTATCTGTGTTAGCATGTTAGACAATATAACTGAAATTCAGTTCAATTATCTCATATTGCTGAGAACAAGATTTTAACCTCTACCATATAAACAACATAAAGTGGTCTTTACGATTTGGGGCTGTGAAATGGAGTTTCTGTTTGTTCTGACTCTGCTCCATATTTCAAGTTATTGTAATGTTCTGAGCAAACATTTATACATTTATAATATGGAGCTAAAAAAATCTCATTGGAATTAGCACAATGATCAAATGGGTTAATACATGCAAATCTCCTTTTCAGGGTCTTATAAATTGAAGAGACTTATACTTTAATATATTGTTATTATTAAGATTAAAAACTATCAATTAAGTTCTCATTTGCAATGTGTTCCGTTAATATGGAAATATACTTGGCTGTAGTATCATGAATACTCCTTAGGAGAACACAACCAAAAATAGAGTTAATGCTTGGAAATAATTCACTATGAAACATATCACTCTTTTTTTTTCATTATAAAGATGTGGGGCACAATTCAGGTTTAGGTATACAAACATTGATCATTCAGGTACCCTTGTTGATGAAGTATGCTCCTCCTTCCCCTAGCAGTTTCCCTCAACTGGCAATTCCATTCTCCTACCCCTGACAGTTTCCCACTACTGCCAATCACTTTCTTACAGTATTATGATAATTGTTCAGGGTCTACCTATGATTGAGAACATATGGAACTCAGTTCTTTGTTTCTGTGATAAATCACAAGTATGATCGACCATATCACTGTTATACATATTAATTTGCAGCTGGAATTATTATAATCTATCAAATAAGCTATTTAACTAATGGCAAGATATTATCTATTGTATAGCAGACATGATATATGACATTGGGTTATATAATAAAATTTAAGATTATTAGGAATATCCTAAAATATTAAGTTGCTATAAAATTGCATGCAGTGTGAAATTTAAATTAATTAAAAGTCTGCAATAAAATGAAACTATAAAACACCAGAAAAAATAATGTAAATGTTAACTTCAGTGCAAATGGATAAATATGCAGGATGCAAAATATAGAAAGTATAAAGAAAATACAGAGGGATCTATAAAGGAGAATCCATAAAAACCACAAATCACATAGGGGAAAATAAAAATAAACACAAAATGAATTTAAATAAAATAGCAAAGTGAAAATATTTGCAATGTAAGTGATATTAACTTAATAACAGTAATGTAGAAGTGATTCAATGTAGAAAATTAATAACTAAAAGGAAGAGGAAGTCAATTTTTAGAAAATTCACAAATATTGCCTAATAAGTTAGTGAAAATTGATTTATTCTTGTTAGTATTTAAATAAAAATAATATAAAATAATGTTACCATTTAGAATTTTCAATTATAGAGTGATGAAGCATACTAATAGTGACCATTACTGAGAGCCCAGGTTCAGTTCACTTGCATTTAGAATTTGTGCTAACATATATTATATAACGTATAACTTTTCAATATGCAGAACTAGCTTTTTAACTATGTTTATATTGTTTGACATAGTTTTATTGGTTGAATTTGATCCCCACTAACAAACAGATATGCTGAAGTTTGTGAGCTAATAATGCTATATTGCTGGAAACCACCCAGTTTGTAGTACTTCGTGACAGCAACTTTAGGAAACTAATATACACAGTAATTTTACTTAATTTTTGCTGTGGAGATAATCCACTGGATATACAAAAGTACATTTGAATATCTCCCTTGCCATTGCGTAAATAGCAAAAATGGATAAGTAATCTACATGTAGGTTATGAATGACTTATAAAACTATATATGTACCAAAGAATGAAATAAATCTCTACTAATAGTCATTAATGTGTGAAAATATTATAATCCAGCATGTGCAATTGATACATTGATCTTGTTTTCCAAAAAACCAGACACCCACAGACATGTGCACGCACACACACGTTAAAAATAAATTACAGCCAGGCTCGGTGACTCGGCCTGTAATCCCGCACTTTGGGAGGCTGAGGTGAGTGGATTGCCTGAGCCTGCGAGTTCGAGACCTGCCTGGGCAACTTGGCGAGGCCTCATCTCTACAATAAATCAAAAACTAGCCAGGCGTGGTAGCACGCGCCTGTAGTTCCAGCTACTCGGAAGGCTGAGGCGGAAGGATCACCGGAGCCCAGCAGATCAAGGCTGCAGTGGCCGGAGCGGTCACTGCACTCCAGTCTGGGTGGCAGAGTGAGACTCCAGCTCCAAAAACACAAAACAAAATAAACACACAAACAAAAAAAAAACAAATTACAATGATGCACACCAGCATAAAATAGTAATTATGTTTCACTGTTGATATTATGAGTGATTTTGATATTTTTATACATAGTGGAATTAAACACAATTATTTTACATAATAACCATATATTTTATATTTTTTATTACAATTAAAACAGTAAATATATTTTTATTTTAGAAAATATAAGGATTTATATCTAAGTTTATTAAAATTTCCTGCTTTATAGTTCAAATAAGATTAATAATAAAAAAATGTTGTGAATGTTGGTAAGACTATGACAGATGCATGTATATTTATCTTTTAATAGATTTTAAGCCTGATCTAATGAAGTTTTAATGTTATATGTCATAACACACCAAAATTTTCTCTATCGTATGAAAGATAGTAATTGGGATATATGGTCCAATTCACATTCAATTAGTGATATATTATTTCATACTAAAATTGCACTGCTGCTAAATCGTTTCATTTGTAGAATTCTAATTGGATTTTATAACGATAACTCAGAGAAATTATCTGGTGAAATTTTTTTTTTTTATTCTCCTTTAGAGAAAGGTTATTAATTATTGAATCTACTACATTCTAATCTGTACAAAAGCAGTAGCTTATTTAGTAACTTAATAATTATAGAAATATAATCTAAGTGATTTTTACTATAATTTCATAAATGAAACATATATTTAATATATTAAGAGAGCATCATATGATGGACAGCAGTGTTGTAAAGTAATTGTTGAACATCAAGTCTTTCTTTCAAGACATCCATAATAAAAGTAGTTACAAAAGGGGAACAAAATCTTTCAAATGCAAACTGTCTAAAATATAAAATTTTAGATCTGATTTGCAAGTAATTACATATAAATTATTCTAAAAATGCTCTAAGGCAAACATAATAAAATGATTTCAATTTCTTGTTTTGAAATTAAAAAATAATTTAGGAGAAATATTTAATAGCTTTATATTAACCATACATTACATCAAAAACATATATGAGGCAAAATAAAATCTATACATAATTATAGAAGATCGTTTGTATTTGAATATCAGAATCAAATAGAATGGAAGTTTAGTGAATGAATTACTAAATTTTTTAATTATATATAAATTCTTATATTAATGCAAGATGGTTAGGAAATAAATAAAAATTACATTGCTTTCAGAAAAATGAGATAATTGAAAATATAGGCAATGCAATTAATAATATCTCTGCAAAGATAAGCAAATGCTTCTACACTGCTATGGGAATGTAAGCTGGTTTACTCTTTGTGGAAAGTAGTATAGTGTTTTCTCAAAACACTAAAAATCGAGCCACCATACAACCCAACCATCTCACTTCTGGGAATATAGCCAAAGGAACATAAATCGCTCTACCAAGACACTTGCACACGTGTGTTCATTGCAGCACTATTCACAATAACAAAAACATGAAATCAACCCAGTTACCTGTTGAAAGTGAACTGGATAAAGAAAATGTGGTGCCTATACATGATGGAATATTATGCAGTCATAAAGAACAACAAAATCATGTCCTTTGCAGCAACATGGATGCTGCTGGAGTCCATTATGTTAAGTGAACTATCACAGAAACAAAATACTGAATACCACACGTTCTCACTCATAAGCAGGACCTAAACATTGGCTATGTGATCACAAAGGTGGAAGCAACAAATGTTGGACCCTGCTAAGATAGGGAAGGAACGAGGCAGAATAAGCAACACACAACCACCCAGTGGGTACCATGTTCATTCCTGGGTGGGGAGCAGGGAAGAGAGCTCGCTAGAAGCCCAAACCTCACCTGCATGCAATTTGCTTATGCAACAAAACCTCACAGGTATCCACTCCTCTAAAATAATTAATAACAATAATACCAATGAAAGCATCACACATAATATCATAAGTTTTCCAAGAGATAAAGAAACGTCACATAAAGAAAAATACCAAACTGTAATGTTAAAGATAAAGCTTAAACAGAGAAATATGCAGTATTCCTCAATGGAAAAAAAACTTCAAGAATTCCCGTTATAGGCAGATTTCATTTTATCATGCTTCACTTTTTTGTGTTTTGTAGATTTGCGCGTTTTACCAGTTGCAGGTCTGTGACGACCCCGCCTTGAACAAATCTATTGGCAATGTTCTTCTGTCAGCAGGTGCTCATGTGGCTTCTTTGTGTCACTTCTGAGTCATTCTTGCAATATTTCAGCTTTTTTATTGTTACCTCTATTCTGATGGTCTGTGATCAGTGATCTTTGCTGTGATTGCTCTGATGCATCACAAGCCACTCTGATATAAGATGGAAAATTTAATCGATACACGTTTTGTGTTGTGACAGTTCCATCAACCAGCTCTTCCCTCCTCTCCTCTCTCTTCCTGCTTTTGGTCCTTCCTGCTTTATACATAAGACACAACAATATTGAAATTGGGCCAATGAATAACCTTACGATGGTCTCTAAGTGTTCATTTGAAAGGAAGAGTCACATGTCTCTCACTTTAAATCAAAAGCTAGAAATGATTAAACTTAGGTAGCCCAGTTGTAAATGAAAAGAAAAGATCTTTGAAAAATATGTATTCATTTGTTTAGTTAGTTAGCTAGTTCTTTTAGATTCAGGGAATACATGTGCAGGTTTGTAACATGGCAATATTGGATGATGCTGGGGTGCGGGTTTTCTACTGAACCTTTCCCACAAATAGCAAGCATAGTACCTGAGAGGTAGTTTTGAACCCTGGTTCCCCCTTTCTCCTTCCCCTATTTTAGAGTCCCCGGTGTCTACTGTTCCCATATTTATGTCTTTGTGCACTCATTGTTTTTCTCACATTTATTCATGAGAACTTGTGGTATTTGATTTTCTCTTTCTGTGTTAATTCACTTAAAATGTTGACCTCTAGCTGTATTCATGTTTCTACAAAGGACATAATTTTCTTCTTTTTTTTTTAATGGCTGCAAATTATTCCAAGGTGAATATGCACCACATTTGTTTTATCATCCATGATAGGCAATTAGGTTGGTTCCTTGACTTCGTTATCGTGAACAGTGTTGTGATAAACATGCTAGCATGTGTGTCTTTTGGATAAAACCATGTTTTTTCTTGTGTTATATAGTTACTTGGAATTTCTAGATAGAATGATAGTTGTATTTTAATTTTTTGAGAATCCTCCATACCATTTCTCATCCTCATTGACTCTATATAACCCTTCCCTTTTTTTCACATCCTCCTCAATATTTATTTTTTGATTTAATAGTCATTCTGATAGGTGTGAGATAATATTGCATTGTGGCTTTAATTAGCATTTGTCTAATGATTAGTAACGTTGAAATTTGTTTATGTTTGACCACTTATATGTCTTCTTTTGAGAATTGTCTGTTTATATCCCACATTTTAATGGATTTTAATAGATTTTTTTTCCTGTTAATTTGTTTGTTATAGATTCTACATATATGCCCTTTATGGGATGCATACGCGGTCTGACAATTGAAGTTAGAAAAAGAACAACAAAAGCGTTGTTTTATTACTCTTGATGCCCCTAATGTCACCAGATGTCTTCCTTTCAATATTTTCTTTATCTTTGGTTAAAGAATAAAGTTACTGGGGACCAGATCAGATAAGTAGGGAGGGTGTTCCAATACAGTTATTTGTACGGTGCTGACAACATAAGAACATGGTGACAAGTTTGCAAGCTTAATTGTTAGACGCCAGCAAATAACAACGACAGCTCATGATGGCCATTCCAGAAAAGGAGTTCCAAAATTGCTTTGACGGGTGGATTAGGTGCGGGCATTGGTGTATATTTTCCCAAGGGGAGTTCTTTGAAGGTGACCATAGTGACATTCAGCAATGAGGTATGTAACATTTTTTCTAAGGTGATTGAGGAACCCAATTGTCGGACCTCATGTTCTCCCATTCTGAAAGTTATCTGTCCATGTCCACTAAGTTTATTGTTTCTTTTGCTCTGAAGAAGCTTCCTAGTTTAATTAGGTTGTATTTGTCAATTTATCTTTCTGATTTGCTGCTGGATTTAGTTTGCTAGTAATTGGCTGAGGATTTTTGAATGCATGTTTATCAGGGAATTGGGTTTTGTCATTTTTTTGTTGTTGTTATGTCTTTGCCAGATTTTGGTATGAGAATATACTGGTTTTGAAGAATGAGTTAGAGAAGAATTCATCCTCCTCAATTATTTTGGAATGGATTCAGTAATATTGGCACCAACTCTTGGAGGATATCAAAAATACTACTCCAGTGAACACACAAGTGATAAGGCAACAAAATAGCATTTTTTTAAATATGGAGAATGTTTTAGAGGTCTGAATTGAAAAGAAAATCAGTCACAAGATGACCTTAGGCCAAAACTTAATCTAGAGCCAGGCCCTAGACTGACAGAAGTGAGGATGCTGCAAAAGAAAAGTTTGAAGCTAGCAGCAGCTTGTTCATGAAATTTAAGGAAATAAGTCATTGCTGATGGTATCAAAGTGCACGGTGAAACAGCGAGTGCTGTTGTGGGCACTGCAGGAGGTTATCCAGAAGATCTAAGGGAGATCATTGATGAAGGTGGCTATACTAAACAAGAGATTTTCAAAAACAGACTACACTAAACAACAGACAAACCAGCCTTACACTGTAAGGAAATACCATCAAAGTCTTTCATAGCTAGAGAAGTGAAGACAATGTGTGGCTTTAAAACTTTAAAGAACAGACTATCATGTTAGGCGGTAATGCTGCTGATGAGATGATTTTAAGTTAAAACCAATGCACATTTACCATTAAACAATCCTTAAGAAATATACTAAACCTACATTTTCTGGGCTCTTTAAATTAAAAAAAAAAAGACTGGATGACAACATATCAATGTACAGCATGGTTTACTGAATCTTTGGTCCTCTATTGAGATCTAGTGCTCAGAAAAAAGATTTATTTCAGAATACCAACAAGGGATAATGTACCTGGTCACCCAAGACCTCTGATGGAGTTGGATAAGAGATGACTGGTGTTTTCATGCCTGCTAACACAACATCTATTCTGCAGCCCGGGGATCAAGGAGTAAGTTTGGCTTTTATGTCTTACTATTTAAGAAATATCTTTTGTGGTTTTTACTGAAAAATGAGGGTTAGAATGGACTATATGAAAGAAGAATCAATCAAAAATGGATAATTAATACATCGGAAATACCATCAAAGAGAGTAACACTAAAAACATATTAAGAAAATTATTTGCAACATGTGTTAGAAAAAGTGTAACATGGTTGTAATTCATTAAAAATAATGACCGAGAGAAAGAAATTAAAAAAAAAAATATGAATACTTCATTGAGGACAAATAGAAAACCAAATAAACATTTAAATAAAAGACTAAAGGCCGGGGCGATGGCTCAAGACTGTAATTCCCACACTTTGGGAGGCCGAGACGAAGGACTGCCTGAGCTCATGGGTTCAAGACCAGCCTGGGAAACTTGGGGAGACTTCAACTCTACAATAAATCAACAAAACAAGATGGGCATAGTTGCACACACCTGTAGTCCAACTGCTTGAAAGACTAGGATGGAAGGATTGCCTGAGCCCAGCAGGTAGAGGCTGCAGTGGCTGTGAGTGTGTCCCTGGACTCCAGCCTGGGTGACTGAGTGAGACTCCAACTCAATCCATCAATCAACCAATCAATCAATCAATAAAACAAAAGACTATCCTCATTAACAAATAAAAACTATGCAAATAGACAAAAAAAATTTAAACTGGCAAAAACTGTCAATTTAAAAAATATTAATGAAAGGACATTATCAAGGATCAGGAGGAAATAGGAAATTGTTTGTACTGCTTGTGAGAGTGTGTAAAGCTTTGTATTTTCACTTACAGCAGTTGATTTCATAAAATGATAATTGATTATTCACTTATTTAACTTGATGCCTACCAGTCATTATGCTGAAAAAATAAATAAGCTCATAAAAAGGAAGACTAGTTAAAAATAAATCTAAGTTAAATATATGTGATTTTCATAAAATGATGGTCAGTCAAGAAAGTTGTAAAATTGTTTAAAGATACCCACTATACATTTAATATGTAAATTCCTAGTTTGTGAATGATGCAATTATATTCACAATGTCTGTATAGAACTGTCTAGAATATAGAACTGCTTCAAATAAAGAGAGGAAATGTATTCTTTAGCCTGTGTATATCGTGTATAAATAAGGGAATAAAAATAAATATAATAGTTTTGTTAGAATGTGGAGTGCCAATTGTCTCATTTTCTGACCTACATTAAAATATCTCTTTATATTTGAAGTACCTTTAATAGCTGTTATTCAATATTACTTACATAGGTTGAATATTGACTCACAGAATAATGTGACCTGGAAATAACATTATTCTGCATGAAGTTTGTATGGAAACATAAACGACCATGAACAGCCAAAACAATCCTTAGCAAAAGAAACAAAGAAGGAGGTATCACACTTTCAGACTTCAAACTTTACTATGAGGCTGCAATAATCAAAACAGCCTGGTATTGGTACAAGAACAGGCATATGAACCAATGGAAAAGGATAGAAATTCCAGAGTAAAACCTCAATTTCTCAACCAACTCATCTTTGACAAAGCCTCCAACAACAACCACTGGGGAGAGGAGAACCTATTCACTAAATGGTGCTGGGAAAACTGGCTGACCACATGCAGATGATTGAAATAGGACCCCTACCTATCCCCATACATAAAAATCATCTCTAAATGGATCAAAGACCTAAACCTAAAACCTCAAACTATAAGAACTTTAGAAAATGCAGGAGACACCCTTACGGAAATTGGAACTGGCAACCAATTCCTGATCAAAACTCCAAGTGCCCATACCATAAGAGATAAGATAGACAAGTGGGTGGGACCTCATCAAACTGACAAGCTTCTGCAAAGCAGAAGAAACCATCAAGAGAGTGGGGAGGCAGTCCACAGAATGGGAAAAAAATATTTGCCAACTATATATCCAACAAAGGCCTAACATCTAGGATCTACAAGAAACTCAAATGTGTCAAAAGGAAAAACAAAACAAAACAAAAAAACAGCCCATTAAAGAGCAGGCAAAAGACATGAGTAGATACTTCTCCAAAGAAGATTTATGGGCAGCCAACAGACACATGACAAAGTGCTCAACCTCACTAATCATCAGAGAAATGCAAATTAAAACCACATTGAGATGACACCACCTAACCCCAGTAAGAATGGCCATCATTAATAAAACAAACAACAACAGATGCTGGTGACGATGTGAAGGAAAAAGAACGCTTCTACACTGCTGGTGGGAATGAAAACTAGCTCAAACTCTATGAGAAACAGTGTAGTGACTTCTGAAAGAACTAGACATTGACCTTCCATATGACCTAGCAATCCCCCTTCTTAGCGTATACTTGGAGGAACTCAAATCACTCTATGAAAAAGATACCTGCACATCCATGTTTGTTGCAGCATTATTCACAATAGGAAAAACATGGAACCAACTGTGCTGTCCGTTGAAACCGGACTGGAAAAAAAAATGTGGAATATATACACAGTCGAATATTATGCAACCATAAAGAAGGACAAACACATAGATTTTGCAGCAACCTGGATGGAATTAGAGTCAGTAATCTATCACAGAAACAAGAACAGAGTACCATATGTTCTGATTTAAGCAGACCCTGAACAATTATCATAATGCTAAAGAAAGGGATTGGCAGATGAGGGAAACTGCCAGGGAACCGGGGGGCACACCTCATCAACAAGGGTACCTGCATACTGACCATTTGTATACCTAACCCTGAATTGCACCCCACATCTTTAAAATTAAAAAAAAAGAGAATATACTTGAGCACAATCTAACAGTCTATACACATTTCCAGGTGCATACATAGTCTGGTATAACTTCATCATTACTTAACTGGTGCAGGAAGGAACTCCCTCAAGGGCCATTGAACTTTAAAATTTCAAAGTAGATTTATTTCCTTCTCATTCATAAGAGCTGTTTTATAAATTTCCTATTTGTAAAGCTTCATTTAAATCCCTTCAACATATAGAATTTTCTTAGTCTTTAAATCAATAGTAAAGGATAAATATGTGTTGATTGTTCTTAGGAAGAAAAAATGAAGCTTCATGCTATAATTATGAGAGTTTTTCTGAGTATCTGAGACTCTGAGAAAAGAAGCTAACCTTTCTTGTGAAGGCCACTGAACCAATTTATATGTGATAGGCAGTACAGCCAGCCAAGAAATCTGATAGTTCTGGTTTCATTTATCCACTGAAAGGAGACAGAACTTCTCATATTTTTTCCCACATTCTTAAAACATGACAAAAGTGACTAAAACTGCGCACTCCAAGTTGATATATCATCAATGCTAGTTTTTCTCTTTTGCTTATTTGAAGTTTCAGTGATAACTAATAATGCATGACACTGATGAATTAATACAATTGTAAAAGTGATTTCTATTGTAAATCTTTTACCTTGATAATAGCTCACTTTTCTCATGACTTTTATATCAAATTGTTAAGATGAACATAAAAATTATTTTCATATTATCATATCTGAGTATGTGGATCCTCAAAGATAACCTTTTAGAATACCCTTATTTTACAGATATGAATAGCAAGTGGTGTACTAACTCAAAGGAAGTCTACATTAATGCAAATCAAGATTAGTGTCAAAGACAGACTGTCAATTTCTCAACGTTATCCACTATTATTTCAGAATCTACCTTTAAAACAACAAAAACAGTTTAAACGTAACAAAGAATGGTGAATATAAATTTTCTGTCACTATTCCAGGATTAAATGATATTTTTATCACTGTTTTCCCAGATAAAATAATTTGATCCATCACATACTGTTATTTTACTGAATATGATATTGTTAAGGTTCATCTATATTGTAACATGTATGAGAACTTTTATGTCTGAATAATAGTTAATAGTCCTGTTTGTGTGTGTGTGTGTATGTGGTGTGTGTATGGGTGTATAAAACATTTTGTTTCTTTATGAATCTGTTGATGAACACATGTTTTCACCTTCCTATTTCAGTAAGTAATCCTGCAATAAATATTTTTATAAGTATCTATTTAAACCCCTAATTTTGATTCTTTTGATTTAAGTATGCCACTGGTTCTATTTTATTTTTAACTATATTCTCCTTTTATGTTACTGTATTGAAGTCACATTATTGACAATACAACATAGGAAATAGAGATGGTGATGCCAATTCATCTGATGCAAGAAATAATGAAATTCAAATTCCTTATCTATCTAAAAGCAGTAACAGCCCTATTGCAGTTGGTAAAAGGGATGGTAGTTACTTCTGCACTTAATGATATTCAAATTACTTCATTTTTCACCCAAATGGCCCAGAAAATCATGTACTCTACCTTTTTAGCAGTATCAACTTTCACTCAAATCACCTCTCTGTCTTCATGGAAAGTTACTTACTCCAATACAGACTGCAGAAAATAACTCACTCCACGTTCACAAGTTGGTATGCACAACATTTGCCTCATTCTGAAAGTGAACTGTTACCATATAACAGTCTTCTTCAGGCAAAGTCCTGAAGGACAGTGTTGTCAGATCTATGATCAGTATGATTTGTGATTTTATTTACACATAGAGAGATGTGGACTGATGTAATGATCTACACTGACTTGACGAAACAGTGAATGACTTGGGTCCCAAGTCAAACACAACAATTCATAGAAAATTGGGAAGAAATTCTGATAAAGATAATAGGTGAGGCCACATGCAGTGGCTCAAGCCTGTAATCCCAGCATATTGGGGAGGATTGCCTGAGTCCACAGGTTCAAGACCAACTTGGTGAGACCTTGTCTCTACAATAAATCAAAAAATTATCCAGGCATGGTGGCACGTGCCTGTAGTTCCAGCCACTTGGAAGTCTGAGGCGGAAGGATCACCTGAGCTCAGCAGGTCAAGGCTGTAGTGGCCGTGAGTAGTGTGCTATTTACTGCACTCTAGCCTGGGAGACAGAGTGAGACTCAACTCAAAAAAAAAAAAAAAAAGATAATAGGTGGATGAACTTCTTGGAATAAGGTCAAAGCATTTAGATAATTTTGTCTTACATAAATGTCAATCCACTACTATAAGGATAACTCTTATATTGGATGTCAGAAGGCCTTCTCCTCAGACACAGGGCTATCCAGTGGGCCCATAAACAAAAGTGGGCCATCTTTGAGCTCAAAAATGTGGGTTCCTGAGACATTGATGTAAGACTTTCTCTCTACTACCACTGAGTGCCAACTTGCCAGTAGCAAAGACTGATGACAACATAATTCCTTGGGGATAGAAGCCAATCATTTGATGGTGGATAAATGATATCAAAACCTTTAACTTTTCACTGGGTAGGAGTACTTTCTTGTTTGAACATATATGTCTTCCAAATATAGGTTTGCCTTTACTGGTCATAGTGCCTTTACCAGTACAGTCATCTGTGGATTTACAGAATACCTTCTCCTGTGACATCGTTTGAATCAATGGGTCCATCTTACAGTAAAGATGCACAAAGGTGTTTAATGACCATGAGACCCATTGATTTTACCATATGTTAACTAGAAGCAATTGACCTGTTAGTTATTCAGAACAGACACTTAAAGGTTTAGTTGATGTATGTCGATCCCTAGGTGAAGATAATTCAAGCCTTCCAAGATGCAGAATATGATTTGAGTCTATAATTGATGTATAGTACACTGTCTCTATGTCCTAAAGATCTGAGTTTAGAAGTAGAGAGAGTAATGGCCCCTCGTAGTCACTTGAATTTGTGTTTCTTATTTCTTCTGTGTGGACTCTGGCATATTTAAGAGAGCACATTCTTCAACAGACATCATAAGGTTTTATTCAAACTTGATTTGTGACTACCACTGGGCTTTTAGTGGTATGTCTTTTTTTTGACCAAGAGGTTAAAGAGAGTTATTGGTTGAAATTGTTTATCTTGACTACCAAAAAAGATTTAGGGGTGCTACAATACACTAGCAGCAGTGAAGAGTATGGAAATCAAAGGAATTACTGGGCATAACTTTATACTCTGTAATAACTGTCAATGGGAAACCATATCACACATAACCCAGGCAGATAAGAATGATAGCTCTATCAACAAGAATGAGAAGAATGAAAGACAAGTTTAAAGGTGAGAGATGATGACTGTCTGTAAATGGCTTAGGCTCGGCTGCAACAGTGGAGACATCAGCTTGTTTTGCATGTATATGACACATGTGCACACACGTGTGTGTGTGTGTGTATATATATATGCATAGTTTTGTATATATTTATATATTTCTATTTCATTTTGCATATTCTCATGAGATTATTATAGCTGACCACTCATAAAGAGGATGATAATCTTACACGATTTTTACCTCTTCAGAAAAGAATGAGGGAAACTTTGTTCCCATAGTTTGAAATTGGAGTCTCAGTTTTGTTTTTTGTTTTGTTAACTGAAGCAAGATATAGTGGAAGAATGTCATTGGATCTGAATGTCATTAGGAAAGCACACAAGCAGTATTCTCTTCTATAGTCTCTTTTGACCATATATGTTTTTTCTTTTGGTCTGTGCTCATTTTCACTGAATGACCACTCTATTTTTGAGTTCCGTGAAGTAGCAACACACCCCAAGGATTAGGAGATTCCAAGAGTGCCAGTTAGAGATTTGAAAGATGCAACTCTAAATCCTGAGATCCAAAGGGCTGTATTAAGTAGTAGCCTGTGTAGCCAGGTACCAAATATGACTGGCTAAAATCCTTCTTTCTTTGTTTTTATTATTATTTTAAAAATTCTCACTGTTTTGTGCATTTTCCAAATGACATATTATCAGCCTAACTTTTATTTCATGTCCTGCTTCAAGCTGAAACAATAAAGATTTACAAGTTTAAAAAGTTTTGAAAATAATTTATACAGACAGAGTTATTAAAACAGAGTTTATCTTGCAATTCTGTGTATTTGATATTAAGAAAGTATTTTTGGAGAAAAAGTCTATAAGCAAACGATTTGAAAGTCATTTATTTAAAAGCCTTTTAACCATTCCATACACGCACCAGTCACTTGTTCATAAAAAATAAAACTTTTGGTACATGAAGCAAAGAATAATGAATATACACATGTCAAAATTTATGAAAAGAAATTAATAACACTCAACATTGGCACAAGCAAAGCAATTCTGCATTATATTATGTATGTATGCATTTACACTTCCTTAGCATATTATTTAATTTTACATTCACTTAGTTTTACCTGAGGTTTTGCTTTCTAAAACTGTTTCAGTACCAATTATCTAACTCTAAGACTTCAAAATATAAGATTAAGGAGATATGCAACTGGGCTCGGTGGCTCAGCCTGTCATCCCGCGCCTTTGGGAGGCTGAGGTGAGTGGATGGCCTGAGCCCGCGGGCTCGAGACCCGCCTGGGCAGCGAGACCCCATCTCTACAATAAATCAAAAACTCAGCCGGGCGTGGTAGCGCAGGCCTGTAATTCCGGCTCCTCGGAAGGCTGAGGCCGAAGGATCGCCGGAGCCCAGCAGGTCGAGGCTGCGGTGGCCGGGAGCGACCCCTGCACTCCAGTCTGGGCGACAGAGTGAGACTCCAAATCCAAAAAAAAAATAAAAAATAAAAAAAATAAGATTAAGGAGATAATTAATAGTCCAATAGTTTCATTGAGAGGTACAACTCCAGGACAATGAGGCTGACAAAAATGTTGAACTGTACCAAGAAAACATATCATATGATGCATTATTTCCCAGGTAACAAAGCAGGATGGCTTCCTTGGCAGCACTTCGCACACAGTATAAGGCTATTTCCAAAAGACTGCCATGAAAAAGGAAACCTCAGAATACTTTCTAGAAGAGGAAAAGAAAGGAGAGCTTATATTTTTTTCTCCTCATTTACGCAAGAAAAATGTGAACAAATTGAAAATCAATGGCTTCTTTTAGAACGATCAGAGAAACAGCATGTCAATGAAAAGAGTCACTCTGAAATTTGGAGAGACAAGCAAATACAAACACAGAGAATCACACCTGAGATCCCCTCACCCTGGGGCCTCTTTAGCCATAGATCAGTAGGAGCACTTAATTGGTAATTTTGATTAATTCCTAGATGCTGAGTGTGGATTAGTTTGAGAGTAAATAAAAATCCCCTGGGGACTAGACTTAATGAAGCCTCTATACTTTTAAAAGTTTTACCTTCAGATACGACTTTGGCATCTTAAGAGGGAAAATACAAGACAAAAATCCCTCTTGCTTCAGGCATGGAGCAAAGAAAAGTAAACGTTTTCAAGTAGCATTATTTATCCTAGAGCAATTAGACAATTCAGCACCATCTAACCTTTCTGCCTTAAATAAAGGAAGAAAAAGAATGGCTAAGAAACGCTTCTGAAGACAATATCCCAGATACTCATGTCAGCTAAAAATATTAAAATCTAATCATAAAAATATAGATCACTTTCTTTCCACATGAACTAAAAAAGAAAGACAAAGATGGAAACAGTGGATCTTTAAAAAATAAAAACAAATAAAACTCATTAATATGTCTATTAGATACCCACTTTAAATATGAAATCATAAATGATTTAAAAGTAAAGCAATGGGAAAAGATATACCATGTTAACATTAATCCAAAAAGAGTTGTAGGAGCTACATTAATTTCAGACAAAGTAGAAAGTACAAAGAGGGGTGTTAATGATGATGAGATCAACTTTTTAAAAAAGTTAATAGTTCATAATGTATATGCACTTAACAACAGAATGTCAAAATACATGAGGCAAAAATTGATAGAACTACTATGAGAAATTGACATGTGCGTTTTTATAGTTAAAGATGTTAACAATTCACTAACAGAATTGTCACATCCAGCAAAAAGAATATCAGTAAAACTTTAGCAGAATTAAAGAACACCATTAATCAACTAGAACGAATTGACATTTGTGGAATATTATACTCAGTAATAGAAAATATACACTCTTCTCAAGTACACACATAGAATTCACTAAAATCATATTCTTGGCCATAAACATATCTTTAAAGAATTTTTTAAAATAACAAATAGAAATTATACAACTTATGCTTGCAGGGCATAATGGAATTAAAATAACAATCGATAATAGTTGAGTCTGTAATCCCAGCACTTTGGGAAGCCAAGGTGAGAGGATTGCCTGAGCCCAGGGATTTGAGACTAGCCTGGGCAACTTGGTGAAGCCTTGCCTCTATAATAGGTCAAAAAATCAGCCCAGCATGGTGTTGTGCACCTGTAGTTCTGGCTACTTGGAAGGCTGAAATGAAAGGATAGCCTGAGCCCAGCAAGCCAAGGCTGCCGTGGCTGTGAGCATGCCACTGCACTCCAGCCTGGGTAACAGAATGAGACTCCAAATCAATTTTTTTTAAACAAAAATCAAAAATAGAAAAATAGTTGGAAAAACCCAAGTTATTAGAGTTCAAACACATACTTCCAAATAATGTATGAGTCAAAGAAATTTTAAAAAATATATATTTAGCTCTCAAATAAATAAAAAGGAAATATCAAATTTTCAAAATGAAGCAAAAGCAATGCTAGAGCAAAATTGACAAACATTAAATGTCTATATTATTTTAAAAGGTCAAAAAAATCATAATTGGAGGTTACAACTTAGGAAACCTGAGGAAACCTGGAAATATAAATCTAGAGTAAGCAGAAGAAAAAAGAATTAAAGTACGATCCAATAAAAAATTGGTATAGAACAACAGAATCTCTCTCTCTCTCTCTCTCTCTCTCTCTCTCTCATCTACATTACTATATATATATATGTATTATACAGAGGGTGCCAAAAATGTATACACATTTTAAGAAAGGAAAAAAAATATTAAAATTGCAGTATTCAACATATACTGATAAGAGAAGATGAATACAAGTCACATTTGTCTTTTGCAATTACAAGAGATGTTCAAAGTGGTCACCATCAGCTTCTAGACTCTTTTGGTTATGGTGAACTAAAAGTAATACATATATACACATATATTATGTATATTACATAATTTAATACTGATTTTTGATAACACACATAAACACACACAGTTAAGCTGTCAGCAAATTTGAAATAAAAGGGGAATTATTTGAAGTTGATAAGTAACATCTACCGAAATCTATAACTAACCTCATAGTTAATGGTGAAGAACCATGTCTTCTTCTTAAGATAAGAAATAAGAAAAAAGAAAGTCACCTCTCATCACTTTTCTTCAACACCATAAGAGAAGTTCTAACTAATACAATAAGTCAAGAAAATAAAATTAAAAATATACAGACTAGGAAAAAAAAATCCCTGTTCATAAATGACAAGATGGTCTATGTAGAAATATAAATCAACACAAAACTTTTGGAATTACCAGGTGTTTATTCAAGTATACAGTATACTGTGTTGATTTTTAAAGGTTAATTGCTTTATTTTATACTAACGATGAAAACTTAAAATCTGATATTAAAATCACAATATAATTTACTTTAGCACAAAAATGTAAATGCTTAGGCAATAATTAGCAAAAGCATATACAAGAGCCTCATAGAAATACAAAGTTCTGATGAAAGAAATTAAAGATCTCAATAAGTAAAAAGCCGCTACATGTATATGAATATAAAAATATTGCTATTATAAATATGTGAGTTCTTCTCACCTTGAATAATAGATTAGCCACAATCCTACACAAAATACCTGCTAGTTATTTTGTGGATATTGATAAACTAATTCTAAAGTTTATATAGAAACACAAAAGACCTAAAATTGCTAACACCATAATGGAAAAAAAGAACAAAGTCAAGAAACTGAAACTACCCATGTTCAAGACTTGACATAGAGCTACCATAATTACAGGATTGTGGTATTTAGCTGGGTGCAGTAGCTCATGCCTGTAACTCCAGAACATTGGGAAACTGAGGCAGAGGATTGCCTGAGCCCAGAAGTTGAAGACCAGCCTGAGCAAAGGAGTGAGACCTCATCTTCAAAAAAAAAAGAAGAAGAAGAAATAAAAAATTAACCAGGTATGGTGGTGCATGTCTGTAGTTCCAACTATTCAAGAGGATTTCCTGAGCCCAAGATGGTAAGATTGCAGTGAGCCGGCATCATGCCATTGCACTCCAGCTTGGGTGACATAGTGAAACTCCAACACAAACACACACACACACACATACACCCCAAAAAAGAGAGACAGAAAGAGAGAGAAATAATGTGGTATTGAGACAGAATAGACAAATAGATAGATGGAACAAAATAGAAAGTCCAGAAATAAAGTTGCACAAATACAGTCAACTGATCTTTGAAGAAGAAGCCAAGACAACTCAAGGGGAGAGCACAGATTTTTCAACAAGTGTTGCTACAGTAACTGGAATCAGATATGCAAAATAATAATACAAATAATAGTAAAAGGACAAGCATATGGACTTTGCAGCAACTGGGACAGATTTAGAGTGATCATACTCAGTGATCTATCACAGAAACAAAGAACAGAGTACCACATGTTTTCACTCATAAGCAAACCTTGAACAACTATTGTAATACTATAAGAAAGGAATTGGCAACAGTGGGAAACTGCCAGAAGGGGGCACACCTCATCCACAAGGGTACCCACATAATGAACATTTGTATACCTAACCCTGAACTGTACCCCACATCTTTAAAATAAAAAATAATAATATTAATAATAATAACCTATGCACAGACTTTACATCATTCAAAATAACATACCTCAAAATGAATGATAGACAAATGAAAAATACAGAACTGTAATTATTTTTTGAGAAAATGATAAGGAAAAATTTAAATAAACTTGCATCTTCCAATGACTTTTTAGAGGCATCACTGAAAACACTATCCATGGCTCTTCCACATGGCCGTTTGGTCTGCCATCATGTCTCTACTGATCCCTTAGAAATTCCAGCATATTTTGCGAGTACTCAACACCAATGTCGACGAGTAGCGTTAAATAGCCTTTGCCATCACTGCCAAAGGGTCTGGGGCAAAGATATGCTCATGCGGTGTTGAGGAAAGCAGACATTGACCTCACCAAGAGGGCAGGAGGACTCAGGATGAGGTGGAACGTGTGATCACCATTGTGCAGAGTCCAAGCCAGTACAGGATCCCAGACTGGTTCTTACACAGACAGAAGAGGATGTCAAGGAAGGAAAATACAGCCCTGTCTTGGCCAATGGTCCAGACACCAAGTTCTGTGAAGACCTGGAGAGACGGAAAAGGTTTGGGCCCATAGAGGGTTCTGCCAATTCTGGGGCTTTCGTGTTGGAGACAAGCACACCAAGGCCACTAGGCACCATGGTTATACCAGTGGGTGTATCCAAAAACAAAGTCTCTAAGCCTTGTCTGTTAATAAATAGTTTATATTCTTTAAAAAAAAAGGAAAGAAAAAGAATCATTAAAAAGAATGAAAAAAAATTCAAGTTGTATTTGATTAAAATAAAAATATCTCTTTTGCAAAAGCTACTCTTAAGAGAATCAAAAGACAAACCAGAGACTGGAAAAAAATTTACAAAATGCATAATCTGTAAGGGATTTTTATCCAAAATATATTATGAACACTTAAATTTTAACAATAAGGAAACAATGATTTTGGGAGAGTTCCACCTTTCCTGATTGCCCAGAATACATTAGAAAAGATTGGTATCAGCTCTCCTTGTATGTTTTGTAGAATTCAGTTAGAAAGTCATCTGGTACAGGGATTTTTTTTTTTTTTTTTGTAGGTAGATTTCTTATGACCTTGATTTCCTGGCTTGTTTTTGGTCTGTTAGGGTTTCAATTTCTTCTTATTTCATCCTTGGTAGGTTGTGTGATATTGGAAAGTTATCCATGTTCCTTAGGCTTTCGGAGTTTGTTTCCATACAGGTATGCATAGTAATGTCTAATAATCTTTTGAATTTCTTCAGGGTCACTGTGACTTCATCTTTTGTGTTTCTAATTGCATTTCTTTGGGTTTTCTCTCTCTTTTTCTTAGTCAATTTGGCTAGAAGTCCATCAATCATATTTATCCCTTCAAAGAATCCACTTTCTTTCTTGATGATTTTTTTCTGGTATTTTTTTGTTTTTTGCACCCTGGCAGCGGCGACTTTATTTTGGTGGTCTGGCGTCTTCTGTTGAAGTTAGGATTTTTGTGGTTTGCCTTTTCAGCTGCCTTAGGCCTGACGTTATTCTGTTTACTTCACATCCAAACTGTCAACATATACATGAAATAATACTCACCTTACGATTCATCAGAGAGATGCAAATCAAAACCACATTGAGATACCACCTAACTCCAATAAAGGTGGCCATGATTAGTAAATCAAAAAGTAATAGATACCAGTGAGGGAGTGGAGAAAATGAGATGCTTCTATACTGTTGGTGGGAGTGCAAACTAGCCCAACGTCTATGGAAAATATTGTTGAGATTTCTAAAGAAACTAGAAACTGACCTTTCGTATCCAGCAATCCTCCTTCTGGGAATATACCTGGAGAAACATAAATCATTCTGCAAAAAAACACCTGCACACCCATGTTTATTGTCACACTATTCACCACAGCAAAACCATAGATCTGACCCTACTGCCAGGTAGCAAAACCATAGATCTGACCCTACTGCCAGCAAAAGTGAACTGGATAAAGAAAATGGGGTACACATACATGATGGAATATAAAGTAGCCATAAAGTAAGACAAAATCATGAACTCTGCAGCAAATTGGATGGAGTTGGAGATAGTCATATTTAGTGATCTATTGCAGAATCAAATAACTGAAAATTGAGAGAGGGGAAAGGAAGATACCAGATAAGCAGAAAGATTACAATGGGTCCAGGTAAAAATTTCTGCTGCACACTCCATGGACTGGAGTGAGAGCACCTACTTTCAGGTCCGTGGAATTTTCCCTTTCATGTGCCTCTTATTGATTGGGCCTTTCAATCCTCTCCTGATTGGTGCATTTCAATCCTACGCCATGGTGCTTCTCTCTGATTGGTGCTACCACCAACCAATAAGAACACTCTCAAGACCCTATAAAACTATATGACTGCAGAGGCATTGTCAGCATTCCTCTTTTGGGTCCTCTCCAGTGGTTGGGAGCTCTCTTATCTTCTAATAAATTTCTACTTACTTTCTGGTGTCCCCATCCCTCATTCGTCCTGGGTGTGAAACAAGGGTCCAGAACTGCTGAACTAGAAGAGCTGCATATGCTGAACTGGAAGAGCTGGACCCACAGAACTAACAGAGCTTCAACACTCCTCGGGGGGCTGGCTTGCCAGGCCACCAAACCAAGGAAGTGTTTGTAGCTAGCTTGTCAGCCCGCCAAACCAGCAAAACTGCAAATACTCCCTGGAGGGTGGTTCACCAGCACACTGGCTCCCGACCCCCAATCTAAGCAAGTTGTAACATTCCTTGGGGCCTCTACATCTGTGAGCAGCCCAAGTTCTCAGGTGCCACTGGATTCCCCTATCTGAACACCAACACATCCCTGGCTATCCCTTGGATTCTGGAACAGCAGGGCGGCTTTGGGAACTGCGACATCCTTGGGGGCCCTGTTCCCCAACTCATGGGACGAAAAAGTCTGCATCGATGCCACATGTTCTCGCTCATAAGCTGAACCTGAACATTAATCACAAGAGCATCAGGGAGGGATCGGCAGCCACAGGATGCCAGCAGCCAGAGGCTGCAGGAAGCAGCATGGAACAGCACAAAGGGTGGGTCGTCCTAAACCGGGAAGTGAGGACCCGTTGGATGCTCAAATTTCACCTGCTCCTGGATTACTTGTGTACCCTATCCTGACTTGTCCTCCCCATCTCTATAACAAAATGACATTATACAACAACAAAAACAACGACAAAAATGGGCAAGATACCTGATCAGAAGCCTCATCGAAGAAGATATACAGGTAGCAACTAAGCATGGGAAAAGAGACACAGTATCACATGTCATTAAGAAATTGCAGATTTAAACTTTAATGAAACGTTACAAGCACTATATGGATGAAATCCAAAAATGGCCGGGCTCGGTGGCTCAGCCTGTAATCTCGCGCCAGGCAAGGCTGAGGTGAGTGGACTGCCTGGGCAACTTGGCGAGACCTCATCTCTACAATAGATCAAAAATCAGCCCGGTGTGGTAGCTCACACCTGTAGTTCCAGCTACTTGGAAGGCTGAGGGGGAGGGATCGCCGGAGCCCAGCAGGTCCAGGCTGCGGTGGCCGGGAGCGGCCACTGCACTCCAGTCTGGGCCACGGAGTGAGACTCCGACTCAAAAAAACAAAAAAGAAAAAGAAAAAGGAAAGAAAAAGAAAAAAAGAAATCCAAAAATGAACACCAAGTGCTGACCAGCACGTCGAGCAACAGATTTCCTTCATTGCTGGTGGAACGTAAAATCACAGGTGACTTTGGAGACGGTTTGAGAGTTTCTTACAAAACTAGTCTTATTAGGTGACTCAGTAATCCATCTTAGTAGAAAATCCATAACATGCTGCTAAGTGAAAGAGAACTGTGTGAAAGAGTAGAAACTATAAGATTGGAAGGATATGACGCTGAAATAGCAAAACTGAGCATGGTGGCTCACCCCTGTAATCTCAGCAGTCTGGGAGGCCAAGGTGGGTGGATTACTTGAGTCCAGGAGTTCAAGATCATTCCGGGCACCAGCAAAACCTCATCTTTGCAAAAAGCAAAAAAAAAAAAAAAAAAAAAAAAAAAAATTAAAGCCTGCAATCCCAGTTACTCATGACGCTGAGGTGGAAGGATCACCTGAGCCTCAGTAGTTGAGGCTGCTATGAGCTGTGATTGTCTTGTAATCGCGCCACTGCACTCCAGCCTGTGTGACAAGAGTGAAATCCTGGGTCAAAAAAAGAAAAGAAAAAAGAAAAGAAAAACAGCAAAACTATACATTAAAAGATGAGAAGCTGCCAGTGATTCAGGGTTTGGAGGAAGATGTGGTATTACCATATGATTGTAAAGATACAAATTAAAAGAATTGCTGGTTTTATAACTAAGTAGCCAGTCTACATTGCTAAGATGAAATAAAAAAAAATTACTCAGTAACAGATTAGTTGACAAGTGATGAGATAAATAAGTTCAAATGATCAATGTATGGTTTTGATTTGGGCACCATTATTTGAAGACTTTAGAAACATTTAAAATAGTTTCATATATAATTTAAATCGTATTGCCTTCTATAAATATGTAAATATTCATTAAGTACATATATTTGTTATGTATATTTGCCTATATAAAATAAATTAAATTTTTTATTTATTACTAATCCTTTTTAGAAATAATTAAGTATGGGTTTATTTCCTAAATTATTTCATAGCACAAAGATTTATCATCAACTTTAATAGCTACAGTTTATGTACTGATTTGCATTGAATATTATGTAAAATTTTATTTTAAAATCAGGTAGTATGATACCTCTAGCTAGTTTTTTTGTTTTGCTTTGTTTTGTTTTCACACAAGATTGCCTCACTATTTGGAATCTTTTTTGGTTCCACATATATTTTAGAATTATTTTTTAAAATTTGGTAAAAAAAGGCACTAGAATTTTTTTAATAAGGATTTTATTGAACGTGCTGATCACTTTTGGTAGTGTGACTATTTTAACAACATTCATTTTTCCAATCCGTGAATACAGGGCATGTATGACTCGATGTATTTCACGAATGTTTTTATAGATTGCAGCACAGAGATCTTTCAGCTCCTTGGTTAAACTTATTCCTATTTCATTCTTTTGACACTATTGTAAGTGACATCATTTTCTTAATTTTTTTTTAATAGTTAATTGTATATAGAAATGGTATATATTTTTATGTTAGTTTTGTATCCTGTAACTTTTCTGAATTTGTTTTTTAGTCCCAAAATTTTTGTGGTGGATTCTGAAGGGTTTTTTTTTAATATGGATCATGCCATTAGTGAACGAATCCAATTTCATTCCTTTCTTTCCTGTTTGGAAGCCTTCTATATTCATTTCTTGTTTAATTGCTCTGACTAGGAATTTCAGTACTATGTTGAATACATGTAGAAAATTGGGCATCCTTGTCTTGTTCTTGAACTTAGAAAAGAAAACCTTCAACTTTTACCTGTTGGATGTGATGTTAACTGTGAACTTGCAAATTGTGGCCCCTATTGTATTGCAGTACATTCTTTTATACCTACATTGTTGAGAGTTTTTATCATGAAAAGATGTTGAATTTTGTCAAATAACTTTTTCGGAGTCTATCAAAGTCATCATTTGATTTCTGTTGCTCATATCATTAATGTGGTGCATCACATTTATAGACTGAAAACACTCTCACAACCCAAGTATAAATCCCACTTGACCATGGCAAATGTTGCTCTTAATGTGCTCAATTTGGTTTCCTAGTATTTAGTTGGAAATTTTTCCATCTATTTTTATCAAGGATATTTTTCTGTTTTGTTTTTGTTTGCTTGTTTTATTGTTTTTCTTGACTGTCTTTGGTATCAGAGTTCTTCCCATTTTTACTGAACCATCATTCACAATAACACAGTTAAGGAATCAACTTAAGTGTCCATCAACAGATAAAGGGATAAAGAAGTATGGTATATATATACAAAGAAGTACTATTCAGCCTTAAAAAGGAAAAGAAAACCTGTTATTTGTAGTAACATAGATAAACCTGGAGAACATTAGGCTTAGTGAAATAAGCCTAGCACACAAAAACAAACAATAGATGACCTCACATATTTTTGGAATTTTTAAAAGTCAAACATATAGAAGTAGAAAACAGAATCATGGATGCCAGAGAGTGGACAGGGTGATGTAGAGATGTTGGTCAATGGACACAAACTTTCAATCAGATAGGAGGAATACGTGTTTGATATCTACTTCATAGCATATTGACTATAGTTAATAATAATAGCACAGTGCAATTTCAGTATTGCTGAGAGAGTACTGTGAAGTGTTCATATCACATCAAGAAAAATGGTAAGCAGGTATGGTGATGGATATGTTGATTAGCTTGATCTCATCATTCCATAATGTATATGTATTTTAAAACTTCTTATATCACCTTACAATTATATGCAAATATTATGTACCAACTGAAATAAAAACATTAATTTTCTCAATCTATGTATCTAAGTCAATCATGGACATTTTTAATGACTTATATTGTCATCTGGATTTAGTATCAATGGCAATTACTCTCCTTTTTTCACTCCATTTACAAATAACGCATTATCCCTTCAGGAGCATTTTTCTCAGTTACTGATCTTTCAAAGGCTCTGTATCATTAAATTTTTCTTTTAAAAAAATGATTCCAATGCAGCAAGCTAGGTCACTGATGTTGATTCAACTTTATTATTTCACATTATTCTACTTGAAAATGACTTACTCCTTCTCTACTGGCAGAGCATTGTTAGGTAATAGATTAAAAGGTATGCTTAACCCTATTTTTCTAAAAATTATTCTCAAGTGAACTCCTCAGTCATAAAGAAATTATGCTATTTTTCCATTAAATAGTAACATTTTTGAGTATGTCAAAAATCAGTTTGGAATATAACATGATAAAGTATATATGATAAAGTATCATATGATACAGTACCATTTTGAGATGAGATATGATATATCTTTTATAAGATTCTTTTAATATAAACTTTGGTAATGAATATATCCATGTGGAAATAGACTACTTATATATTTTTCAATTAATCTGTAGTAATTTTTTATGCAATTATTCTTAAGGATTTGACATCATGTTTTTATACTTGAAATGACTTATTTCTAAGATATATCATTATATATTTTCACCAGTTTCTTAAATGTGTTGTACAATAATATTTAATATACATTATAAAAGATTACAACTAAATGCTTTTGAATTGCATGGCTGAGATATTTTTAGGGTGATATTTCAAAAACTAAATAAAAAGTTATGCTAGCTACATTTTATAGGCCTTAAGGCATTCAGCTGATACTGATTCATTGATCTGATTGTGGGTATTACCTCACTAGTCTAAACCCTTCAGAAAGAAACGCTGTGGCTGTTGCTTTTTATTTTTATTTTATTTTTAAGATACGGGCCACAAGTCAGGACTGAATATACATAAACACACAAGCATAATAATGCACTCATGTCAATGCCTATAAGTGTATTTATATGTATTAAAATCAGCCCTTTATCTCAGTTACCTATGGAAATACACTCCTACTTTCCTTGACAGAATCTATGGCTGAACAACTTTGACACTTTTTTTAAAATTTTTTTTGAGTTGGAGTCTCACTCTGTCGCCCAGACTGGAGTGCAGCGGCCGCTCCTGGCCACCGCAGCCTCCACCTGCTGGGCTCCAGCGATCCTTCCGCCTCAGTCTTCCAAGTAGCTGGAACTACACCCTGCCCGGCTAATTTTTTGATTTATTGTAGAGTTGAGGTCTCGCCAAATTGCCCAGGTGGGTCGAACCCGCGGGCTCAGGCAATTCACTCACCTCAGCCACCCAAAGGTGCTGGATTACAGGCTGAGCCACCGCGCCCCGCTGACACTTTTTTCTTTTTTTGAACGTGGAGAAGTGGGTGAGAAAAGTCGTTGAAAAGAGTTAAATTACTATACCTTTGATAATAATAGGCATATAGTTCCTTCTAAACTTTTTTTTCTCAGTGCGGTAGTTTTCAACAGGCAAAGGAGGCCTGCCCAGGGGATAATTGACAATATCAGTAGACATTGTTTGTTGTTATAACTTAGCAGGAGAGTTGCTACTGACATTCAGAGGTTAGAGGTCAGGGATCCTATTAAATGGTTTATAATGGACAGGAGAAACTCCTACAACAGAAAAAAATATTTGACCCACAAAGCCAGTAGCACTAAATTGGAAAAACCTGCTGTAGAGAAAAGTTAGAGAGAGAGGAACAAAAAAATAACAGGTATAAATCTCACTCCAGTTAGAATGGCTATTATCAATCAAAAAGACATAAATAACTAATGCTGGTGATGCAGTGAAAAGTCTATACACTATTCTTGGGAATGTTACTTAGGGCAGTCGTTGTAAAATGCAGTATGGAGATTTGAGAGAGGAGACAGAAAACCCAATAGGCAGATACGGCGGGTTCCAGTAGGAAGCTTCTTGCAAACTCCTGGGACTGGAGCCAAAACACTTACCTCCTGGAATTCAAAAGGACACCAGGATACCTCCATCTGCTTGGTGCTAAGTGCCAAGCAATCAGCTCACCACTAGGTCTCTACCTCTAACTGATTGGTGCCTATTACTAACAAATCAGCGTGGCTAGTGTTAACAAATCAACTCACTGCAAACGCTAGCCAATCCGTTTGCTCCTGGGTCTATAGAAAGCCTCTCTATCGGGCCCCAGACTGGTCATCCTTTGGGATCGGACCCAGAGAGCTTCTGAAGACCACCTGACTTGAAGAGCTGCACAGGCCAAGGCTAGTTTACAAGCCAAGGGGGCTGAAAAAGCAGGCCGAGTTGGTGGATTGAGCTGGAACCCTCCTCTTGGGGCCTGGCTTGCCAGCCCGTCGAGCTGATGGAGCTGCAGCACCCTCAAGGGGCCCCCGTGTCTGCTGGCCTCCCCGGGATCCCGGGTGTCGCGTCATTCCCCATCCTGACACTGTCAATCCCTGCCACTGCGTGGATGGCCGGCTGAGCTCGGAAACTGCAATGCCCAGCTCCCAAGCCCACTGGATAAAAAATCGAATCAGATTCCCCCCAAAGCTAACAACGGAGTTACCATACAATCCGGAATTTCCTCCACTGGGTATATAACAGAAGGCAGTCAGCATGTTGGGGAGACATAGGCACTCCCATGTTAATTGCAGCAATATTCAAAATAGCCAAACAACAGAATCGACCTAAATGTCCATTACTGGATGAATGAATACAGAAGCTATGGTAGGGTACACACCATGGAATATTATTCAGCCACAGGAAAGGATGAAACCCTGTTGTTTGCTGCAGTGTAGTTGAGTCTGGAAGACACTATGTTCAATGAAATACACCGGGCACAGAAAGACAAATACTACACTGTTTCATTCACCTATGAGAGCTAAAAAAGTTGATCTCTTAGAAGTAGAGAGTAGAATGGTGGTTATGGAGATTGATAAGGGGGTTGATAGGGAGATGTTGGTTGATGGATATAAACATGCAGTTAGATACAATAAATCATTCTGGTATTTTATTGCACAGTAGAATTGCTACAGTTAATAAAAATTTATTGTACATTTCAAAATAGCCACAAGGGAGAAATTTGAATGTTCACAACACTAAGACATGATACATGTTTGAAGCTCTGGATATCCCTATTGTCTTGATTTGATTACTACACCTTGTATACATGTAACCAAATATCACTTGCACCACATAAATAGGTACAATTATGCATCAATTCAAATTTTAAAGATTAAATTTATTAAAAAATGTGATAGGCAGAGGGTGCCAAGTTATACTAGCATTGTTTAAAACAATATGTCTAGTACTCAAATTTTAAATTTTTTTTTTTGTAACTAGTAGCTTCTTGGTCTTATACAACTTAGGTAAAATCTATTGTGGATGTGATTGATATGTGATAGCTGGTTTGATTGATGTGTGACAGCTGGTTTGACACTAAAACAGCAAAAGGACAATGGGTTCTCTAATCCCATAAGTAGAGGTGATCACAAGAAAGTAAAAATCTAGCAATGGCAAGAAGTCTTAGAAAAGCATTACATTTTCCAATGTTTGTGGAATGGACGTTTAAATGATCAATGTAAAGATCAGAATGATCTCAGTAGACTTATACCGATGATTCCCGAAAAACGAAAGGAACTAAAGTAATGAGTCAGGGAACATGATAAGTATGAGACTTTCATTCTGCTTAAAATTTTTTCATGTAACCACCTTTAGTTTTTAGTGTATTTTAAGTAAATCAAAATTATAGAATATTAAAGAACATAAAATATATATTTACATATGTTAGATTTGAAAATACAGAGATTCATTTAAAAAATCAGTACAGTATCAATTAAATTTGGACACTGTGTAACAAACTAGCATTTTTTGGTTTATAAGTGAATTAAGAATGAATATAAGTTGTTTATATTCAGATAACTTTCAATTGTTTATAGTTATAAGTCCAAATAATTTATCTTATTGTTTAACAATCACATTTTTATAAAAGTGAGCTATCAGAGTTTTAAATCCTACAGCTTTATTATTTTTAGAATTCTCTATTCTTACAGTGCCAAAAAAGAGTGATGAGACATAAAATGTATAATACAGTATAATATGTATTCATACCAATAAGACAATGAGCTAAGAATGGTAGTTTTTTAAAAATCAATTAATTTTTATGGAGTTTTAAGATTTCAATCTTATATGGTTACTCTCAGAGCTGCGTGTTAATGTTATAACACAATGCAGAAAGCAGATGGTCTTTTTAACGCATACAATGTGCTTATAGATTCAATATAATTTTACTAATATTCTCATAACAATACCCTTTGCAATAATCAGAAATCTAAATATAGTTTAACTAGAGACACACAAAAACACCTATGCTTCAAACAATTAATGCTACAATTGCATTTCTTATCTACCTCCAAATTGCTTCAGCTAACACATCACAGATATATAGTTCATATATCACATCTTAGATCCAAAGTAGAATGCAAGTGAGATTATGTTCATTTTTTTCTTGCAAAAATAATAATTATCTACTGGCATTCATTAGTGCGGGACCTAAGAGAATGAAAAAATAATGGATGTTTTATCTATTCAAATGCCAAAGAAGGCATTTTTATTTCTAGGGGATAAAACCTAATTTACACATTCAGTTAATGCTGAAAAAAAATATCGTGTCTACATTTTGAACTTATTTTTCATGTATCTGAGAGGGTTCCCTGGTATTACTTCAATCATCATTTTTTAGATTTTTAAATTGATAATTTTGACTTCTCTTCCTAAGAGATTGTGAATGACATGTTTTCAAGATTAGATTGGTTTTAAAATATTTTTTGAAGCCATTGTTTCTTCAGTCATAAGATTCCCTTAAAATTACAACAGAAGAACAATTCATACTGGCAGTGATCCTCCTCTGTCATGGCCTATTCGCTAAAAGAGCATGTAGGAAGGCATCACACATATTTTGATCTTGATTTCCCAGTGAGTAATTTCACTGTGCTTGTAATGATCATCTATGTGATCGACATAAGAGTATTTGGCTGAGAATTTAACACAGTTGAATTCATGTTCCACTCTATTATCGAGGTGTTTCTGGGAAAAGTCCTGGTGCTATAGGTCGGTATCTTCAAACTTTAATATTCAAACAGATCAGCCAAGTACTTGAAGTTCACGCTATGGTTCAGTAGATATGGGGTCAGAACTGATAATCTCTATTTTCGGCACATTTCTCGTTGATGTTGCCAGTCCTTAATGTTGTTATTGCATCTTTGCAAGGAAAAATTGTAAATAGATGTACTTAGCACCGTATCTGAAATACAGAAAAAAATTATGTGTGTTAACTGCTAGTTACCTACCATGTTTTCAGGAGACCACATGGGTAGTTGATACAACTACAGAATAACTGCTGAACTTTTAATCATTTTGTTTGCGTCTTCTCTTTCTCTCATGCTTTGCTGTATTGAGTTTTAAGTGCATAATGTTTTATTCATTAAAACACCACTACTTATCAAGAAAGTCCAGATAGTTTAGGAGGTAGCTAGCATTTTCCTATGCATATAAAATGTGTTCTTCAAAGTATCATCATTCTACTTCTCAAGTCATAACATGAAAACCTAACTTGCCCTTCCAATGCAATACCTCAGAACTTCTTTCAGTCCTAGAGACAATCTCTGGATTTCTTTAGCTCCAGTAATTCTTCATGTAATTCATTAGGGGCATGATTTGGTGAGCAGGTTAAATGCGTCTTACATTCTCTCCCTTGAAGTAGATGTCGTTTTTAAAATTAATTATATTTACTTTGAGGAGGAAGTACAAGCGTTTCCATATACCTCACGCACAATCTCCCCCACTACCAACATCCTGCACTGGAGTAGTACATTTGTTATCATTGATGAACCTATGTGGACACATCACTATTACCTAAGTCCATAATTTACGTTAGGTTCACTCTTGGTGCTGCATATCCTGTGGGTTTTCATTTGTGAATAATGGCATGTATCTACCATTGTAGTATATCATGCAGAAGGGTTTCACTGTCTTCAAAATTCTGTGTTCCTCCTATTCACGCTTCTCTCTCCCATAAATCCTGGCAGCCACCGATCTTTTTTAATTGTCTTCTTCATTTTATCTTTTCCAGAATGTCATACAGTTGGAATCATATAATAGGTATCCCTTTCAAATTAACTTCTTTCACGTAGTAATATGTATTTAAGTTCCCTTCAGGTTTTTTCATGGCATAATAGCTTGTTTCTTTTTATATTCTATAATATTCTATAGTGGATATTCCACAAATTCTTTATCAATTCACCTATTGAAGAACCTCTAAGTTTCTTCCAAATTTTGTCAATTATGGAGAAAGCTGCTATACACATCTGTGTGCAGGTTTTTGAGTGGATGTAAGTTTTCAACTCTTTTAAGTAACTATCAAGGAGCATGATTATTGGATCATATAGTATGTTTGGTTTTGTGAGAAACTGCTAAACATTTCCTAAACATCTGTGTCATTTTGCATTTTTACAAGCAATGAAGGAGAGTTCCTGTTTCTCTGCATCTTAGTCAGCATTTGATGGTGTTACATATTTTGGATTTTGGCCAGTCAAATAGGTATGGGATGTTAGTTCTTTCATTGTTGCTTTAATTTGAAATCTTCTAATGATATCTGATGCTCATTTGTCATCTGCATTTTTTCTTTCTTTTTTTTGTAACATGTCTTTTCAAGTATTTTTCACATTTGTATTTTTTAACTTAATTTAATATTTTAAGACAGTGGTTCACTCTGTCACCCAGGATAAAGTGCAGTGACACAATCATTGCTGACTGCAGCCCCAAACTCCCGGGCTCAAGTGATTCTCCTGCCTCAGTCTCTTGAGTCGGTGGAACTACACACATGCACCACAATACCTGGCTATTTTTTATGTTTTTGTAGAGACGAGGCCTCGCTGTGTTGCCCAGGCTGGACTCCAGTCCTCCAGCGACCTGCCAACCCCGTCCTCCCAAAGTGTGGGGATTATAGATGTTCTTTTGCACATATCTTAAATCTGGTTTTTAATTTTTATATTGTTGAGTTTTAAGAGTTCTTTGATCATTTTGAGTAAAAATCTTTATCTAATATTTTCTCCCAATCTGAGACTTGCTTCCTTATAATCTTGTCACTGTCTTTAACAAAGCAGTTTTAGGTTACAATAAATTCCAGCTAGCTGGGCTCGGCGGCTCAGCCTGTAATCCCACGCCTTTGGGAGGCTGAGGTGAGTGGATGGCCTGAGCCCGCAAGTTCGAGACCCGCCTGGGCAGCGAGACCTCATCTCTACAATAAATCAAAAAATCAGTCGGGCATGGTAGCGCGCGCCTGTAATTCCGGCTACTTCGGAA